>NW_028117108.1:20000-22500 GCF_964273445.1 Streptopelia decaocto
TCGTCTCCGGGAACCCGAGCCCCGTCCGCGCCCCCCTGTCGAACCCGACGGTGGCCCGCAGCCGCCGCGCGGGGAAAGGGGGGCGGGCAAGGCCGGTGGCGCGCGGGCCCCCCCGGGGCGGGGAGGGCGAAAGAGGGCCGTTCCCTGGTTCGGAGGGCGTCGGTGGCAGCGCGCGCAGGCAGCGGGGGGCCGCTGCCGGTGAGGGGCGTGACGAGCCCCGCTGGCTTGAGGCCGGCCGTTCGGGCCCGGAGGGGGAGAGAGGCGGGAAGGAAGCGGTGAGCGGCGGCGGCGGCGGGGCGGCAGGTGCGAGCGGGGAACGGAGAGGGGCCTTTGGGGTCGGGGGGGGCGGCCTCCCCGACCCCTCCTCGCGCGCGAGCGGGCTGCGGCGGAGCAGCCCGCTCTCTCTCGGCAGCGCAAAACGGGGCCGGGCCTCCGGGCGTTCCGGGCTGGCGCGCGGCGCCGGCTGGCGAACGGTGGCGGCGGCGGCGGCAGCAGCGGCTCCCCTCTCCCCGCCGCGCCTCTTCTCGTCTCCCTCTTCCGCGGTGGAAGAGGCGCGGCGGGGGGAGAGCCGGCGGGTGGGGGAGCGGGCTCCGCCGCCCCCCCGCCGACGCCAACCCTTCGGGTGGCGGGCGAGGCCCCCGCGCCGGGCCGTGTCCCGCGCCAGCGGCGGGCGGCCCGAGCCACGCCTCTCCTGCCGGGTTTCGTGCCGGGCTACTGAGGGAAACCCCGGCTCCCGGGCCCAGGAGGACGTAGGCGGTGGCGGCGGGCGTTCGGGCGCGCCCCCGCGGGCGGACGCTCCTCCGAGGGTGGCAGCGGAGGAGGCACCCCCGCGGGGCCCAGCAGGTCGTTTCCCTCGCCCCAGGGCCAGGTACCTAGCGTCCGCGCTTCTGCGGCCCTCCCTCTGGCCAGCCCCGGGGGGTCGAAGGCCGCGAAGCCGGGCGGCGGTTTAAAGACTCGGGCGGCTCGGTGCGACCCGCCAGGGCTCCGGGCGGCGGCGCGAGGAGGCGGGTGCTTCCAGGGGGGCGGGAGTCGCTCTCGCGAGGCCCCTGGGAGTCCGTCGCCCGCTCCGTCGTCCTCCCTGACGCGGGGAGCCGTGCCGGGGAGGGGGTCCCTCTGCCCCCCCCTCTCCGCGGTCCGGCCTCGGCGGAAGTCCAGGCCGCGGCGCGGTCGGCCGCGGGCCGGCTCGCCTGCCTCGAAACGGGCGGCCCCGGCGGGGGTGAAGCGCCGTCCAGCGCGCGCGCTCTCTCTCTCTCGCCGGGGTGGCGAGGCCCCCCTCACTCCGCGGCGGGGTCTCGCCCGGTGGCCCGCGGGGGGCTCCACCGCCCCCCCTCAGGTGGTGCGGGCGCCGCGCGGCGCTCTCCGCTTCCCCTCTCGTCGTCCTCGCCTCCCGGCCGAGCGGCTCGGCGTCCTCCGGTCGCCTCACCGCCGTCCAGGGCGGCGCCCCGGTCCTGAGCGGCGGCGGCGCCGTTCGCCGATACCGGTCTGCCGGAAGACGCCCGCTGCCGCCTGCGGCCGCCCCGGCTCGGGCCCCGACCGTCGCTGTCCACGTCGCCCTTTCCCCGGGCCTCGCCGGGCGAGGCGGGGGCGCGCGGGCGGGGGTCGTCGCGCTCCCGGTCACCGTCTGCCAACGGCGGGCGGCTGAGCGGGCGCGTCGCCCCCCTGCTCCGAGCGCCGCCCGCCTTCGTGCCGGCGAGCCGCCCGCGGGAAGGGGGTCCGGGCGAGAAGCGGTGGCGGTGGTCCCGGGAGGGGCGAGCCGCTCCGGCCTGGTGGCTGGCGCTGTCCGGTGGGCCGCGGGCGGTGCGCGTCGCTGGCTCGGGGTTCCGGCGGTGTCCGCCCCCGGCGCGTGGGCGGTCGAGCTCGCGGGAGTCCGTCTCGCCGTCCGGGGTCGGGGAGGCACGCGAGGGGAAGCCGGCGGACGTCGCGCGGCGTGGCCGGCCTCTCCGAGGGGGGGGCGCGTGTGTCGCCCCGCGCGGGCTTTGCCCGGTCGCTGCCGCTCGTCCCGCAGCGGCAGCGTCCGCGCGCCGATTCGAGGTCCGGCAGGCGGCGCGTGGCCGGCGGTGCCGCGGTCTCCGTGCGGAGGCCGGAGCGAGCCCGGGCGCCTGGGCCGCCTCCGAAGCGGACAAGGGGCGTCTGCGTGTCGGGAGCGCGTGCTCCCCGCCCTTGCCGCTCGGGGTGTTCCGCTGGCTGGTTTCCTCGCCACGTTCCTTTCTTGCCTGTGTGTGTCGGTACGGTCAGCCGAGGCGAGGCCCTGATGCCGTCGCGCCGCGGGGCCGGCGGCGGGCCGTCCTCTGAGAGAGAGGGGTCCGCTTCTTTTGGCGAGCGGTCCCGGCGACCCCCCCCGCGCGCGCGGGGCGGCGCCGAAAGCCAGACAACTCTTAGCGGTGGATCACTCGGCTCGTGCGTCGATGAAGAACGCAGCTAGCTGCGAGAATTAATGTGAATTGCAGGACACATTGATCATCGACACTTCGAACGCACTTGCGGCCCCGGGTTCCTCCCG
>NW_028117108.1:30000-32500 GCF_964273445.1 Streptopelia decaocto
GCAGAAACGGCCGCGATGGGGGGGGGCGGGGGGGGGGCTGGGGGGGTGGTGCAAGGCGAGGGCGGGAGAGACCGCGCTCGGGGGGGGGGGGCGGGGGAGGAGTGTGTGTGTGTGTGTGTGTGTCTGTGTGTGTGTGTCTGTGTGTGTGTGTGTGCGCGTCTGTGTGTGTGTGTCTCTGTGTGCGCGCGGCGCTCGCCGTGCAGCCTGAGCCGAAAGCCGAAGTGAAATTAAACGATGGCGGCGGAGGCAGCGGCAGGTGGGGGTGGGGGGCACGACGACCCCGCCGCCCCCACCGAAAAGAAACCCCACCAAACCGAACTAAAAAAAACCCCGCCGCCACGAAACCCGCACCCCACACGCGCGAGCCCCCAACCTCCAGACACGGACTCGTCGAGCGTGTGCACGGATCGCGAGGGTAGCACTCGTAGACTCGCGTAGTACGCTGTCCCGCAGCCACCCGCGAGAGGCTCGGTCGCGTCCAGCTCCTGTCTCTGCGTAGGACAAACCGCCCCGCCGTTCCCAGCCTCCGTCAGCCAGCCGCTTCTCGAAGAACAGGACGGGCTCGGGGCCGTGTTTTTTGGGATTTCCGACCGTCCGACCTCAACCTCTCCCGGCTCCGTGTTCCCGCCGTTCCCTCCCTCCCGCCGTTCCCTCCCGCCGTTCCCTCCCTCCCTCCCTCCCTCCCTCCCTCGGGTTCTGTCGCGGCTCCTCAGCAGCGGAGAGGAAAAACAGCACGTCGGCGCGGAACCCTAGGGTCGGGACAAGAGGGACGGGGCGACCACCATATCGCACGCCCTTAAACCCCGAGAACGTGCCGGGGGCGCCGCGTCGAAAGCAGCAGGACGCTCAGCCCTCCTGCCCGGGTCTACCCTCTGGCGAGCGCGGCCCGACGCCGGGTCCGTCCGAGCCCCGCCGGCCCGGTCCGGTCCGGTCCGGTCCGGTCCGGTCCGATCCAGTCCGGTCCGGTCCGATCCAGTCCGGTCCACTCCAATTTCCCGGTCCGGTCCGGTCCGATCCGATCCGGTCCACTCCAATTTCCCGGTCCGGTCCTTTCCCGTCCGCTCCGGTCCGATCCGATCCGGTCCGTTCCACTCCAATTTCCCGGTCCGGTCCCGCCCGGTCCAGTTTCCGGGTCCGGAGCGGCTCCGTGGACGGCGCCGCCTGCGCCGCCGCGCTCGGATCTGAGGTCTACCGGCGCCCCGCGAGGACTCAGTCCTTGGTCGACTATCGGGTGCAGAGCGTGAGGAGGTCGAGCCTACCCTCTCGCGAGCGCGGCCGGACGCCGGGTCCGTCCGAGCCCCGCCGGTCCGATCCGGTCCACTCCAATTTCCCGGTCCGGTCCGGTCCTTTCCCGTCCGCTCCGGTCCACTCCAGTTTTTCGGTCCGGTCCGATCCGATCCGGTCCACTCCAATTTTTCGGTCCGGTCCGGTCCTTTCCCGTTCGCTCCGGTCCGGTCCGGTCCACTCCAATTTCCCGGTCCGGTCCGGTCCGGTCCACTCCAATTTCCCGGTCCGGTCCGGTCCTTTCCCGTCCGCTCCGGTCCACTCCAATTTTTCGGTCCGCTCCGGTCCTTTCCCGTCCGGTCCGGTCCGATCCGGTCCACTCCAATTTCCCGGTCCGGTCCGGTCCTTTCCCGTCCGCTCCGGTCCGATCCGATCCGGTCCACTCCAATTTTTCGGTCCGGTCCGGTCCCTTCCCGTCCGCTCCGGTCCGATCCGATCCGGTCCGGTCCACTCCAATTTCCCGGTCCTTTCCCGCCCGGTCCAGTTTCCGGGTCCGGAGCGGCTCCGTGGACGGCGCCGCCTGCGCCGCCGCGCTCGGATCTGAGGTCTACCGGCGCCCCGCGAGGACTTAGTCCTGGACTTTCGGTTGCGGTTTGGTAGACGGGCTCGCCTGTGCGCCCCCCCCCCCCTCCCGGAGCCTCCTGAGGCGTCGCTGTTTTGTCGCTACCTCCCGTTACGTCGAGGTAAAACTCGGCTTGCTCGAGCGCGCCACCCCGGTGAAGGGACCGAGCGAGTCCTGAGGACGCGAGGGGGCGCGGTCTTGTAGGTCCGTATGATAGGAGAGAGGGGGCAGCCGCTTCCAGAGGAGCGCTCGAGAGCCAGCCGCAGCATCCCCGGCTCAGCCCGGCGGCGGCGGCGGGGCTTTCGCGGACGCCGTCCGGCTCCGCTCGAAACTCTCAGGGCTGGGCGCGCGCGCGGGCGCGTGCCCGTCGCTGTCCCAGGAGCCTCGGCCGTCCGGCCGGCCGGCCTCCGCTCGGTGTCCCGCTCTCTCCGTCGGCCCTTGGCGGGCTTCTTTTCCTGATCGATGAGGCACTCGGGCGGGTCGCATTGCAGAGAGAGCAGCCGGCCGTCCGGGCTCCGCGCCTGTCTCTCTCTCTCTCGGCCCGCCGCTTTTGTTATTTTTCGTTTTCCTGATCGATGGGGCTGTTCGGGTCGCGTCGGAGAGGGCCCCCGGCGGGCCGGCGCCTCCGTGCCTCTCCCCGTCAGGGGCCGAGGT
>NW_028117108.1:45000-47500 GCF_964273445.1 Streptopelia decaocto
ACGTATACCTTTTCTCCGGGGTTTTTTGTTTTGTTTTGGTTTTGTTTTGGGTTTTTTTTTTTTTTTTTTGAATTTACGCTTTCGTTTCCTTTCACCGACTTCTACCCCCCCCCCCCCCCCCTCCCCGTTGCCGGTGGGCTACGCGCCGAGCACAGGCGGCGGCCTTCCCTGGCCCCAACAGCCGCCCGCCCTCCCCAACCCGTCGCAGCGAGCCCGGCCGCCCCCCCCCCCCGCCCCGAGTCCTCCGCTCCCCTAACCCCCCGCCCCGGCCTTTCGCCAGCGAGTTCGCTTCCCCCGGGAAAGCCGGGCTGTCCCTGCCGGCTCCGTGCCCGGGGCGAGGTGGGGGGGGGGGGGGGGGGGGGGCCACGCGGGCGTCACGGCGGCCTGCGGTTTCTCAGCCCCGCTGTCGGAGCCCTAACCCCCTCACCTGCCCGTGCTGCCGCCTCCCGCGCTTCTTCCTCGGTGGCTCTCGCTCGCTCGCTCGCTCGCTCGGTCCCTCGCCCCGCTGCCCGCCCCGGCCGCGGGCTGAAAAAGACACCGACCCGAAGCGCCGCTCGCCGCGGGTGTCCCCCCCCCGGCCCGGGCCCCCGCCGCCGCCGCCTTTCGCCGGCGGTTTTGCCTCCCCCCGGGGAGCCGGGGCTTCTCTTCTCCGAATCCATAGAGACACCGCGTCCCCGTCCCCGTCCCCGTCTCCCCGTCCCGGCCCGCTTGCCTCCCTGCCGACCCGCGCGCGGGTTTCCTCGGCCGATCGCCAGGACGCTCCTGCGCCGGCCTCCCCGCGACCGCCCGCCCGACTGACTTGACAGCGAGCGACTGACCGTTGGGCGCCCCGCCAACCGCCGCCCGCGCCTGGCGGGGGGCAGGGGGCCGGTTGCCAGGCAGCGGGGAGAGCGCGCATGCGCGGCGCGCGCAGTTGCCGACCCCCACTCCGGCCCTTCCCGCGGCCCGGCCGGAGCAGAAACGGCCGCGATGGGGGGGGGCGGGGGGGGGGCTGGGGGGGTGGTGCAAGGCGAGGGCGGGAGAGACCGCGCTCGGGGGGGGGGGGCGGGGGAGGAGTGTGTGTGTGTGTGTGTGTGTCTGTGTGTGTGTGTCTGTGTGTGTGTGTGTGCGCGTCTGTGTGTGTGTGTCTCTGTGTGCGCGCGGCGCTCGCCGTGCAGCCTGAGCCGAAAGCCGAAGTGAAATTAAACGATGGCGGCGGAGGCAGCGGCAGGTGGGGGTGGGGGGCACGACGACCCCGCCGCCCCCACCGAAAAGAAACCCCACCAAACCGAACTAAAAAAAACCCCGCCGCCACGAAACCCGCACCCCACACGCGCGAGCCCCCAACCTCCAGACACGGACTCGTCGAGCGTGTGCACGGATCGCGAGGGTAGCACTCGTAGACTCGCGTAGTACGCTGTCCCGCAGCCACCCGCGAGAGGCTCGGTCGCGTCCAGCTCCTGTCTCTGCGTAGGACAAACCGCCCCGCCGTTCCCAGCCTCCGTCAGCCAGCCGCTTCTCGAAGAACAGGACGGGCTCGGGGCCGTGTTTTTTGGGATTTCCGACCGTCCGACCTCAACCTCTCCCGGCTCCGTGTTCCCGCCGTTCCCTCCCTCCCGCCGTTCCCTCCCGCCGTTCCCTCCCTCCCTCCCTCCCTCCCTCCCTCGGGTTCTGTCGCGGCTCCTCAGCAGCGGAGAGGAAAAACAGCACGTCGGCGCGGAACCCTAGGGTCGGGACAAGAGGGACGGGGCGACCACCATATCGCACGCCCTTAAACCCCGAGAACGTGCCGGGGGCGCCGCGTCGAAAGCAGCAGGACGCTCAGCCCTCCTGCCCGGGTCTACCCTCTGGCGAGCGCGGCCCGACGCCGGGTCCGTCCGAGCCCCGCCGGCCCGGTCCGGTCCGGTCCGGTCCGGTCCGGTCCGATCCAGTCCGGTCCGGTCCGATCCAGTCCGGTCCACTCCAATTTCCCGGTCCGGTCCGGTCCGATCCGATCCGGTCCACTCCAATTTCCCGGTCCGGTCCTTTCCCGTCCGCTCCGGTCCGATCCGATCCGGTCCGTTCCACTCCAATTTCCCGGTCCGGTCCCGCCCGGTCCAGTTTCCGGGTCCGGAGCGGCTCCGTGGACGGCGCCGCCTGCGCCGCCGCGCTCGGATCTGAGGTCTACCGGCGCCCCGCGAGGACTCAGTCCTTGGTCGACTATCGGGTGCAGAGCGTGAGGAGGTCGAGCCTACCCTCTCGCGAGCGCGGCCGGACGCCGGGTCCGTCCGAGCCCCGCCGGTCCGATCCGGTCCACTCCAATTTCCCGGTCCGGTCCGGTCCTTTCCCGTCCGCTCCGGTCCACTCCAGTTTTTCGGTCCGGTCCGATCCGATCCGGTCCACTCCAATTTTTCGGTCCGGTCCGGTCCTTTCCCGTTCGCTCCGGTCCGGTCCGGTCCACTCCAATTTCCCGGTCCGGTCCGGTCCGGTCCACTCCAATTTCCCGGTCCGGTCCCGCCCGGTCCAGTTTCCGGGTCCGGAG
>NW_028117108.1:52500-55000 GCF_964273445.1 Streptopelia decaocto
GGGCCGCTGCCGGTGAGGGGCGTGACGAGCCCCGCTGGCTTGAGGCCGGCCGTTCGGGCCCGGAGGGGGAGAGAGGCGGGAAGGAAGCGGTGAGCGGCGGCGGCGGCGGGGCGGCAGGTGCGAGCGGGGAACGGAGAGGGGCCTTTGGGGTCGGGGGGGGCGGCCTCCCCGACCCCTCCTCGCGCGCGAGCGGGCTGCGGCGGAGCAGCCCGCTCTCTCTCGGCAGCGCAAAACGGGGCCGGGCCTCCGGGCGTTCCGGGCTGGCGCGCGGCGCCGGCTGGCGAACGGTGGCGGCGGCGGCGGCAGCAGCGGCTCCCCTCTCCCCGCCGCGCCTCTTCTCGTCTCCCTCTTCCGCGGTGGAAGAGGCGCGGCGGGGGGAGAGCCGGCGGGTGGGGGAGCGGGCTCCGCCGCCCCCCCGCCGACGCCAACCCTTCGGGTGGCGGGCGAGGCCCCCGCGCCGGGCCGTGTCCCGCGCCAGCGGCGGGCGGCCCGAGCCACGCCTCTCCTGCCGGGTTTCGTGCCGGGCTACTGAGGGAAACCCCGGCTCCCGGGCCCAGGAGGACGTAGGCGGTGGCGGCGGGCGTTCGGGCGCGCCCCCGCGGGCGGACGCTCCTCCGAGGGTGGCAGCGGAGGAGGCACCCCCGCGGGGCCCAGCAGGTCGTTTCCCTCGCCCCAGGGCCAGGTACCTAGCGTCCGCGCTTCTGCGGCCCTCCCTCTGGCCAGCCCCGGGGGGTCGAAGGCCGCGAAGCCGGGCGGCGGTTTAAAGACTCGGGCGGCTCGGTGCGACCCGCCAGGGCTCCGGGCGGCGGCGCGAGGAGGCGGGTGCTTCCAGGGGGGCGGGAGTCGCTCTCGCGAGGCCCCTGGGAGTCCGTCGCCCGCTCCGTCGTCCTCCCTGACGCGGGGAGCCGTGCCGGGGAGGGGGTCCCTCTGCCCCCCCCTCTCCGCGGTCCGGCCTCGGCGGAAGTCCAGGCCGCGGCGCGGTCGGCCGCGGGCCGGCTCGCCTGCCTCGAAACGGGCGGCCCCGGCGGGGGTGAAGCGCCGTCCAGCGCGCGCGCTCTCTCTCTCTCGCCGGGGTGGCGAGGCCCCCCTCACTCCGCGGCGGGGTCTCGCCCGGTGGCCCGCGGGGGGCTCCACCGCCCCCCCTCAGGTGGTGCGGGCGCCGCGCGGCGCTCTCCGCTTCCCCTCTCGTCGTCCTCGCCTCCCGGCCGAGCGGCTCGGCGTCCTCCGGTCGCCTCACCGCCGTCCAGGGCGGCGCCCCGGTCCTGAGCGGCGGCGGCGCCGTTCGCCGATACCGGTCTGCCGGAAGACGCCCGCTGCCGCCTGCGGCCGCCCCGGCTCGGGCCCCGACCGTCGCTGTCCACGTCGCCCTTTCCCCGGGCCTCGCCGGGCGAGGCGGGGGCGCGCGGGCGGGGGTCGTCGCGCTCCCGGTCACCGTCTGCCAACGGCGGGCGGCTGAGCGGGCGCGTCGCCCCCCTGCTCCGAGCGCCGCCCGCCTTCGTGCCGGCGAGCCGCCCGCGGGAAGGGGGTCCGGGCGAGAAGCGGTGGCGGTGGTCCCGGGAGGGGCGAGCCGCTCCGGCCTGGTGGCTGGCGCTGTCCGGTGGGCCGCGGGCGGTGCGCGTCGCTGGCTCGGGGTTCCGGCGGTGTCCGCCCCCGGCGCGTGGGCGGTCGAGCTCGCGGGAGTCCGTCTCGCCGTCCGGGGTCGGGGAGGCACGCGAGGGGAAGCCGGCGGACGTCGCGCGGCGTGGCCGGCCTCTCCGAGGGGGGGGCGCGTGTGTCGCCCCGCGCGGGCTTTGCCCGGTCGCTGCCGCTCGTCCCGCAGCGGCAGCGTCCGCGCGCCGATTCGAGGTCCGGCAGGCGGCGCGTGGCCGGCGGTGCCGCGGTCTCCGTGCGGAGGCCGGAGCGAGCCCGGGCGCCTGGGCCGCCTCCGAAGCGGACAAGGGGCGTCTGCGTGTCGGGAGCGCGTGCTCCCCGCCCTTGCCGCTCGGGGTGTTCCGCTGGCTGGTTTCCTCGCCACGTTCCTTTCTTGCCTGTGTGTGTCGGTACGGTCAGCCGAGGCGAGGCCCTGATGCCGTCGCGCCGCGGGGCCGGCGGCGGGCCGTCCTCTGAGAGAGAGGGGTCCGCTTCTTTTGGCGAGCGGTCCCGGCGACCCCCCCCGCGCGCGCGGGGCGGCGCCGAAAGCCAGACAACTCTTAGCGGTGGATCACTCGGCTCGTGCGTCGATGAAGAACGCAGCTAGCTGCGAGAATTAATGTGAATTGCAGGACACATTGATCATCGACACTTCGAACGCACTTGCGGCCCCGGGTTCCTCCCGGGGCTACGCCTGTCTGAGCGTCGCTTGACGATCAATCGCCGGCCGGGCCGCCGTCCGCCTCTGGCGGCGCGCGGCCGCAGGCAGCGGCGCGGCTGGGGTTGCCTCGCAGGCCCCGTGCCGCGCCCCGGGACCGCGGTGTCCCGGTGGCGCGCGCGCGAAGGCCTTCGTCCCCCTAAATCGAGACTC
>NW_028117108.1:62500-65000 GCF_964273445.1 Streptopelia decaocto
GCGCGGCGCTCGCCGTGCAGCCTGAGCCGAAAGCCGAAGTGAAATTAAACGATGGCGGCGGAGGCAGCGGCAGGTGGGGGTGGGGGGCACGACGACCCCGCCGCCCCCACCGAAAAGAAACCCCACCAAACCGAACTAAAAAAAACCCCGCCGCCACGAAACCCGCACCCCACACGCGCGAGCCCCCAACCTCCAGACACGGACTCGTCGAGCGTGTGCACGGATCGCGAGGGTAGCACTCGTAGACTCGCGTAGTACGCTGTCCCGCAGCCACCCGCGAGAGGCTCGGTCGCGTCCAGCTCCTGTCTCTGCGTAGGACAAACCGCCCCGCCGTTCCCAGCCTCCGTCAGCCAGCCGCTTCTCGAAGAACAGGACGGGCTCGGGGCCGTGTTTTTTGGGATTTCCGACCGTCCGACCTCAACCTCTCCCGGCTCCGTGTTCCCGCCGTTCCCTCCCTCCCGCCGTTCCCTCCCGCCGTTCCCTCCCTCCCTCCCTCCCTCCCTCCCTCGGGTTCTGTCGCGGCTCCTCAGCAGCGGAGAGGAAAAACAGCACGTCGGCGCGGAACCCTAGGGTCGGGACAAGAGGGACGGGGCGACCACCATATCGCACGCCCTTAAACCCCGAGAACGTGCCGGGGGCGCCGCGTCGAAAGCAGCAGGACGCTCAGCCCTCCTGCCCGGGTCTACCCTCTGGCGAGCGCGGCCCGACGCCGGGTCCGTCCGAGCCCCGCCGGCCCGGTCCGGTCCGGTCCGGTCCGGTCCGGTCCGATCCAGTCCGGTCCGGTCCGATCCAGTCCGGTCCACTCCAATTTCCCGGTCCGGTCCGGTCCGATCCGATCCGGTCCACTCCAATTTCCCGGTCCGGTCCTTTCCCGTCCGCTCCGGTCCGATCCGATCCGGTCCGTTCCACTCCAATTTCCCGGTCCGGTCCCGCCCGGTCCAGTTTCCGGGTCCGGAGCGGCTCCGTGGACGGCGCCGCCTGCGCCGCCGCGCTCGGATCTGAGGTCTACCGGCGCCCCGCGAGGACTCAGTCCTTGGTCGACTATCGGGTGCAGAGCGTGAGGAGGTCGAGCCTACCCTCTCGCGAGCGCGGCCGGACGCCGGGTCCGTCCGAGCCCCGCCGGTCCGATCCGGTCCACTCCAATTTCCCGGTCCGGTCCGGTCCTTTCCCGTCCGCTCCGGTCCACTCCAGTTTTTCGGTCCGGTCCGATCCGATCCGGTCCACTCCAATTTTTCGGTCCGGTCCGGTCCTTTCCCGTTCGCTCCGGTCCGGTCCGGTCCACTCCAATTTCCCGGTCCGGTCCGGTCCGGTCCACTCCAATTTCCCGGTCCGGTCCGGTCCTTTCCCGTCCGCTCCGGTCCACTCCAATTTTTCGGTCCGCTCCGGTCCTTTCCCGTCCGGTCCGGTCCGATCCGGTCCACTCCAATTTCCCGGTCCGGTCCGGTCCTTTCCCGTCCGCTCCGGTCCGATCCGATCCGGTCCACTCCAATTTTTCGGTCCGGTCCGGTCCCTTCCCGTCCGCTCCGGTCCGATCCGATCCGGTCCGGTCCACTCCAATTTCCCGGTCCTTTCCCGCCCGGTCCAGTTTCCGGGTCCGGAGCGGCTCCGTGGACGGCGCCGCCTGCGCCGCCGCGCTCGGATCTGAGGTCTACCGGCGCCCCGCGAGGACTTAGTCCTGGACTTTCGGTTGCGGTTTGGTAGACGGGCTCGCCTGTGCGCCCCCCCCCCCCTCCCGGAGCCTCCTGAGGCGTCGCTGTTTTGTCGCTACCTCCCGTTACGTCGAGGTAAAACTCGGCTTGCTCGAGCGCGCCACCCCGGTGAAGGGACCGAGCGAGTCCTGAGGACGCGAGGGGGCGCGGTCTTGTAGGTCCGTATGATAGGAGAGAGGGGGCAGCCGCTTCCAGAGGAGCGCTCGAGAGCCAGCCGCAGCATCCCCGGCTCAGCCCGGCGGCGGCGGCGGGGCTTTCGCGGACGCCGTCCGGCTCCGCTCGAAACTCTCAGGGCTGGGCGCGCGCGCGGGCGCGTGCCCGTCGCTGTCCCAGGAGCCTCGGCCGTCCGGCCGGCCGGCCTCCGCTCGGTGTCCCGCTCTCTCCGTCGGCCCTTGGCGGGCTTCTTTTCCTGATCGATGAGGCACTCGGGCGGGTCGCATTGCAGAGAGAGCAGCCGGCCGTCCGGGCTCCGCGCCTGTCTCTCTCTCTCTCGGCCCGCCGCTTTTGTTATTTTTCGTTTTCCTGATCGATGGGGCTGTTCGGGTCGCGTCGGAGAGGGCCCCCGGCGGGCCGGCGCCTCCGTGCCTCTCCCCGTCAGGGGCCGAGGTTGCGGCGGTGTCCGGTGTTCAGGCCGGGCGGTCTCCTTTCCAGTTCGCGTTCCCGTCGCGTGCGAGGTGTCGCCCGCCCGGCCCCGAGGCAGCGCGGGGCTGCTCCGGGCTTCCTTACCGAACCGCGCTGTGTGACGGCCGCGTGGCCCCGCGAGCTCCCAGGTGTCCTAAACCACGCGAGGC
>NW_028117108.1:77500-80000 GCF_964273445.1 Streptopelia decaocto
GGTTTTGTTTTGGGTTTGTTTTTTTTTTTTTTTGAATTTACGCTTTCGTTTCCTTTCACCGACTTCTACCCCCCCCCCCCCCCCTCCCCGTTGCCGGTGGGCTACGCGCCGAGCACAGGCGGCGGCCTTCCCTGGCCCCAACAGCCGCCCGCCCTCCCCAACCCGTCGCAGCGAGCCCGGCCGCCCCCCCCCCCGCCCCGAGTCCTCCGCTCCCCTAACCCCCCGCCCCGGCCTTTCGCCAGCGAGTTCGCTTCCCCCGGGAAAGCCGGGCTGTCCCTGCCGGCTCCGTGCCCGGGGCGAGGTGGGGGGGGGGGGGGGGGGGGCCACGCGGGCGTCACGGCGGCCTGCGGTTTCTCAGCCCCGCTGTCGGAGCCCTAACCCCCTCACCTGCCCGTGCTGCCGCCTCCCGCGCTTCTTCCTCGGTGGCTCTCGCTCGCTCGCTCGCTCGCTCGGTCCCTCGCCCCGCTGCCCGCCCCGGCCGCGGGCTGAAAAAGACACCGACCCGAAGCGCCGCTCGCCGCGGGTGTCCCCCCCCCCGGCCCGGGCCCCCGCCGCCGCCGCCTTTCGCCGGCGGTTTTGCCTCCCCCCGGGGAGCCGGGGCTTCTCTTCTCCGAATCCATAGAGACACCGCGTCCCCGTCCCCGTCCCCGTCTCCCCGTCCCGGCCCGCTTGCCTCCCTGCCGACCCGCGCGCGGGTTTCCTCGGCCGATCGCCAGGACGCTCCTGCGCCGGCCTCCCCGCGACCGCCCGCCCGACTGACTTGACAGCGAGCGACTGACCGTTGGGCGCCCCGCCAACCGCCGCCCGCGCCTGGCGGGGGGCAGGGGGCCGGTTGCCAGGCAGCGGGGAGAGCGCGCATGCGCGGCGCGCGCAGTTGCCGACCCCCACTCCGGCCCTTCCCGCGGCCCGGCCGGAGCAGAAACGGCCGCGATGGGGGGGGGCGGGGGGGGGGCTGGGGGGGTGGTGCAAGGCGAGGGCGGGAGAGACCGCGCTCGGGGGGGGGGGGCGGGGGAGGAGTGTGTGTGTGTGTCTGTGTGTCTGTGTGTGTGTGTCTGTGTGTGTGTGTGTGTGCGTCTGTGTGTGTGTGTGTGTGTCTCTGTGTGCGCGCGGCGCTCGCCGTGCAGCCTGAGCCGAAAGCCGAAGTGAAATTAAACGATGGCGGCGGAGGCAGCGGCAGGTGGGGGTGGGGGGCACGACGACCCCGCCGCCCCCACCGAAAAGAAACCCCACCAAACCGAACTAAAAAAAACCCCGCCGCCACGAAACCCGCACCCCACACGCGCGAGCCCCCAACCTCCAGACACGGACTCGTCGAGCGTGTGCACGGATCGCGAGGGTAGCACTCGTAGACTCGCGTAGTACGCTGTCCCGCAGCCACCCGCGAGAGGCTCGGTCGCGTCCAGCTCCTGTCTCTGCGTAGGACAAACCGCCCCGCCGTTCCCAGCCTCCGTCAGCCAGCCGCTTCTCGAAGAACAGGACGGGCTCGGGGCCGTGTTTTTTGGGATTTCCGACCGTCCGACCTCAACCTCTCCCGGCTCCGTGTTCCCGCCGTTCCCTCCCTCCCGCCGTTCCCTCCCGCCGTTCCCTCCCTCCCTCCCTCCCTCCCTCCCTCGGGTTCTGTCGCGGCTCCTCAGCAGCGGAGAGGAAAAACAGCACGTCGGCGCGGAACCCTAGGGTCGGGACAAGAGGGACGGGGCGACCACCATATCGCACGCCCTTAAACCCCGAGAACGTGCCGGGGGCGCCGCGTCGAAAGCAGCAGGACGCTCAGCCCTCCTGCCCGGGTCTACCCTCTGGCGAGCGCGGCCCGACGCCGGGTCCGTCCGAGCCCCGCCGGCCCGGTCCGGTCCGGTCCGGTCCGGTCCGGTCCGATCCAGTCCGGTCCGGTCCGATCCAGTCCGGTCCACTCCAATTTCCCGGTCCGGTCCGGTCCGATCCGATCCGGTCCACTCCAATTTCCCGGTCCGGTCCTTTCCCGTCCGCTCCGGTCCGATCCGATCCGGTCCGTTCCACTCCAATTTCCCGGTCCGGTCCCGCCCGGTCCAGTTTCCGGGTCCGGAGCGGCTCCGTGGACGGCGCCGCCTGCGCCGCCGCGCTCGGATCTGAGGTCTACCGGCGCCCCGCGAGGACTCAGTCCTTGGTCGACTATCGGGTGCAGAGCGTGAGGAGGTCGAGCCTACCCTCTCGCGAGCGCGGCCGGACGCCGGGTCCGTCCGAGCCCCGCCGGTCCGATCCGGTCCACTCCAATTTCCCGGTCCGGTCCGGTCCTTTCCCGTCCGCTCCGGTCCACTCCAGTTTTTCGGTCCGGTCCGATCCGATCCGGTCCACTCCAATTTTTCGGTCCGGTCCGGTCCTTTCCCGTTCGCTCCGGTCCGGTCCGGTCCACTCCAATTTCCCGGTCCGGTCCGGTCCGGTCCACTCCAATTTCCCGGTCCGGTCCGGTCCTTTCCCGTCCGCTCCGGTCCACTCCAATTTTTCGGTCCGCTCCGGTCCTTTCCCG
>NW_028117108.1:85000-87500 GCF_964273445.1 Streptopelia decaocto
GCGGGCGAGGCCCCCGCGCCGGGCCGTGTCCCGCGCCAGCGGCGGGCGGCCCGAGCCACGCCTCTCCTGCCGGGTTTCGTGCCGGGCTACTGAGGGAAACCCCGGCTCCCGGGCCCAGGAGGACGTAGGCGGTGGCGGCGGGCGTTCGGGCGCGCCCCCGCGGGCGGACGCTCCTCCGAGGGTGGCAGCGGAGGAGGCACCCCCGCGGGGCCCAGCAGGTCGTTTCCCTCGCCCCAGGGCCAGGTACCTAGCGTCCGCGCTTCTGCGGCCCTCCCTCTGGCCAGCCCCGGGGGGTCGAAGGCCGCGAAGCCGGGCGGCGGTTTAAAGACTCGGGCGGCTCGGTGCGACCCGCCAGGGCTCCGGGCGGCGGCGCGAGGAGGCGGGTGCTTCCAGGGGGGCGGGAGTCGCTCTCGCGAGGCCCCTGGGAGTCCGTCGCCCGCTCCGTCGTCCTCCCTGACGCGGGGAGCCGTGCCGGGGAGGGGGTCCCTCTGCCCCCCCCTCTCCGCGGTCCGGCCTCGGCGGAAGTCCAGGCCGCGGCGCGGTCGGCCGCGGGCCGGCTCGCCTGCCTCGAAACGGGCGGCCCCGGCGGGGGTGAAGCGCCGTCCAGCGCGCGCGCTCTCTCTCTCTCGCCGGGGTGGCGAGGCCCCCCTCACTCCGCGGCGGGGTCTCGCCCGGTGGCCCGCGGGGGGCTCCACCGCCCCCCCTCAGGTGGTGCGGGCGCCGCGCGGCGCTCTCCGCTTCCCCTCTCGTCGTCCTCGCCTCCCGGCCGAGCGGCTCGGCGTCCTCCGGTCGCCTCACCGCCGTCCAGGGCGGCGCCCCGGTCCTGAGCGGCGGCGGCGCCGTTCGCCGATACCGGTCTGCCGGAAGACGCCCGCTGCCGCCTGCGGCCGCCCCGGCTCGGGCCCCGACCGTCGCTGTCCACGTCGCCCTTTCCCCGGGCCTCGCCGGGCGAGGCGGGGGCGCGCGGGCGGGGGTCGTCGCGCTCCCGGTCACCGTCTGCCAACGGCGGGCGGCTGAGCGGGCGCGTCGCCCCCCTGCTCCGAGCGCCGCCCGCCTTCGTGCCGGCGAGCCGCCCGCGGGAAGGGGGTCCGGGCGAGAAGCGGTGGCGGTGGTCCCGGGAGGGGCGAGCCGCTCCGGCCTGGTGGCTGGCGCTGTCCGGTGGGCCGCGGGCGGTGCGCGTCGCTGGCTCGGGGTTCCGGCGGTGTCCGCCCCCGGCGCGTGGGCGGTCGAGCTCGCGGGAGTCCGTCTCGCCGTCCGGGGTCGGGGAGGCACGCGAGGGGAAGCCGGCGGACGTCGCGCGGCGTGGCCGGCCTCTCCGAGGGGGGGGCGCGTGTGTCGCCCCGCGCGGGCTTTGCCCGGTCGCTGCCGCTCGTCCCGCAGCGGCAGCGTCCGCGCGCCGATTCGAGGTCCGGCAGGCGGCGCGTGGCCGGCGGTGCCGCGGTCTCCGTGCGGAGGCCGGAGCGAGCCCGGGCGCCTGGGCCGCCTCCGAAGCGGACAAGGGGCGTCTGCGTGTCGGGAGCGCGTGCTCCCCGCCCTTGCCGCTCGGGGTGTTCCGCTGGCTGGTTTCCTCGCCACGTTCCTTTCTTGCCTGTGTGTGTCGGTACGGTCAGCCGAGGCGAGGCCCTGATGCCGTCGCGCCGCGGGGCCGGCGGCGGGCCGTCCTCTGAGAGAGAGGGGTCCGCTTCTTTTGGCGAGCGGTCCCGGCGACCCCCCCCGCGCGCGCGGGGCGGCGCCGAAAGCCAGACAACTCTTAGCGGTGGATCACTCGGCTCGTGCGTCGATGAAGAACGCAGCTAGCTGCGAGAATTAATGTGAATTGCAGGACACATTGATCATCGACACTTCGAACGCACTTGCGGCCCCGGGTTCCTCCCGGGGCTACGCCTGTCTGAGCGTCGCTTGACGATCAATCGCCGGCCGGGCCGCCGTCCGCCTCTGGCGGCGCGCGGCCGCAGGCAGCGGCGCGGCTGGGGTTGCCTCGCAGGCCCCGTGCCGCGCCCCGGGACCGCGGTGTCCCGGTGGCGCGCGCGCGAAGGCCTTCGTCCCCCTAAATCGAGACTCGGGGAGCGCTCCGATGCTCCCCGCTCCCGGAGCGCCCGCTGTGCGGAGCTCGTCCCGCCGCGCGGCCGCGCCAGGGTTTTTCCGTCGCGGGGACCCTGCGCCGCGGCCGGCGGTGGGGAGAGAGGCGAAGCGCGTGTCGGTGGGGGCGGCGCGGGCCTCCCCCGCCCCGGTTGTCCCGCGCGGGCGGCTGTCTGCGGGTGGGTACCGCGGCGGTACCGTGCCGTGCTGCCGCGCGCGCGTGCGGCCGCCGGGGACGGGGAACGGTCCCCGCGGCGTCCGTCCCCCACCTCCGCGACGCAGCGGCGCGCGTTCGTGTCTCTCTCTCCCCGCGGCGGTGGGCCGTCTCCGGGCGCGCGTGTCCGCCACGCGCGGGTCGGGCCGTCTCCGGGCTGGGGCCTTTCTCTTTCCCGCGCGCGCTTGCGCGCGTGCGGGAGGGGAA
>NW_028117108.1:92500-97500 GCF_964273445.1 Streptopelia decaocto
CCGGACCACGGCAGTGGGGGAACGGGTGCGGGGAGGGGGCGAAGGGGCGCGCATGCGAAGATGTATGCGTATGTATATGGGTATGTGTGTGTGTCCGCGGGGGGGGGGGGGGGGAGCCGAGTGTGTTTGGGGGGGCTATGGGGGGCGGGGGGGGGGGGTGTGGGGGGGCGGTGCGTGGGGGAGGGGGGGGGGAGGGTGTGTGTTTGGCGGGGGTTATTGTGGGGGGGGGGGGGGTGGCGGGGAGTTATTGGGGGGGAGGGGGGTGGGTAGGGTGTGTCTGCGGCCGGGGCGGGGGGGGGGAAGGCGGAGAAACGTTAGGTCTTGATGTATTTAGTCATGTATTCCAATTTCCCCGTGTGTGGTGTTTTGTTTTGTTTTTTTTTTTTTTAATTCATTCCAATTGATCGAAATTTATCGGCCGTTTCCGCCTCTGATTGAGCCATTACCGTCGAGCCCCTGAAAAATGAAGGACCGCGTGAATGCGTGACTAGCGCGTGATGAACGCGTTAACGGGTCGATCGGCGTGTGTCCCCGGCCCCTCCCCACTTCGGCCCCTCCCGCCACCTCGCGCCCCCCCCGCCCCGCCCCGCCCCGCCCCGCGGAGAGATCCGGGGAAAAAAAAGGCACGCACACCCCGCCCGCGCCCCATTTCCTTTTTATTCTCCCGCCTTTCGGGTAGCTTTTCTATATTTATTTATTCATTGATTTATTTATTTAGGATTTATATTTTTTAGGATGTTAGGATTTTTTTTTTTTTTTTTACTTGACTTACTTATTTAGTTACTTACTTATCTGTCCCTTTTTATTTCCATTTATTTATTTATTTATTTATTTATTATTTTTTAAATTAATTTTGTTTTAATTTACGTGTTCGTTTTCTTTCACCGACCCTTCTTGGTTCGGTGGTTTGTTGTTTTGACGTACGTATACCTTTTCTCCGGGGTTTTTTGTTTTGTTTTGGTTTTGTTTTGGGTTTTTTTTTTTTTTTTTTGAATTTACGCTTTCGTTTCCTTTCACCGACTTCTACCCCCCCCCCCCCCCCCTCCCCGTTGCCGGTGGGCTACGCGCCGAGCACAGGCGGCGGCCTTCCCTGGCCCCAACAGCCGCCCGCCCTCCCCAACCCGTCGCAGCGAGCCCGGCCGCCCCCCCCCCCCGCCCCGAGTCCTCCGCTCCCCTAACCCCCCGCCCCGGCCTTTCGCCAGCGAGTTCGCTTCCCCCGGGAAAGCCGGGCTGTCCCTGCCGGCTCCGTGCCCGGGGCGAGGTGGGGGGGGGGGGGGGGGGGGGGCCACGCGGGCGTCACGGCGGCCTGCGGTTTCTCAGCCCCGCTGTCGGAGCCCTAACCCCCTCACCTGCCCGTGCTGCCGCCTCCCGCGCTTCTTCCTCGGTGGCTCTCGCTCGCTCGCTCGCTCGCTCGGTCCCTCGCCCCGCTGCCCGCCCCGGCCGCGGGCTGAAAAAGACACCGACCCGAAGCGCCGCTCGCCGCGGGTGTCCCCCCCCCGGCCCGGGCCCCCGCCGCCGCCGCCTTTCGCCGGCGGTTTTGCCTCCCCCCGGGGAGCCGGGGCTTCTCTTCTCCGAATCCATAGAGACACCGCGTCCCCGTCCCCGTCCCCGTCTCCCCGTCCCGGCCCGCTTGCCTCCCTGCCGACCCGCGCGCGGGTTTCCTCGGCCGATCGCCAGGACGCTCCTGCGCCGGCCTCCCCGCGACCGCCCGCCCGACTGACTTGACAGCGAGCGACTGACCGTTGGGCGCCCCGCCAACCGCCGCCCGCGCCTGGCGGGGGGCAGGGGGCCGGTTGCCAGGCAGCGGGGAGAGCGCGCATGCGCGGCGCGCGCAGTTGCCGACCCCCACTCCGGCCCTTCCCGCGGCCCGGCCGGAGCAGAAACGGCCGCGATGGGGGGGGGCGGGGGGGGGGCTGGGGGGGTGGTGCAAGGCGAGGGCGGGAGAGACCGCGCTCGGGGGGGGGGGGCGGGGGAGGAGTGTGTGTGTGTGTGTGTGTGTCTGTGTGTGTGTGTCTGTGTGTGTGTGTGTGCGCGTCTGTGTGTGTGTGTCTCTGTGTGCGCGCGGCGCTCGCCGTGCAGCCTGAGCCGAAAGCCGAAGTGAAATTAAACGATGGCGGCGGAGGCAGCGGCAGGTGGGGGTGGGGGGCACGACGACCCCGCCGCCCCCACCGAAAAGAAACCCCACCAAACCGAACTAAAAAAAACCCCGCCGCCACGAAACCCGCACCCCACACGCGCGAGCCCCCAACCTCCAGACACGGACTCGTCGAGCGTGTGCACGGATCGCGAGGGTAGCACTCGTAGACTCGCGTAGTACGCTGTCCCGCAGCCACCCGCGAGAGGCTCGGTCGCGTCCAGCTCCTGTCTCTGCGTAGGACAAACCGCCCCGCCGTTCCCAGCCTCCGTCAGCCAGCCGCTTCTCGAAGAACAGGACGGGCTCGGGGCCGTGTTTTTTGGGATTTCCGACCGTCCGACCTCAACCTCTCCCGGCTCCGTGTTCCCGCCGTTCCCTCCCTCCCGCCGTTCCCTCCCGCCGTTCCCTCCCTCCCTCCCTCCCTCCCTCCCTCGGGTTCTGTCGCGGCTCCTCAGCAGCGGAGAGGAAAAACAGCACGTCGGCGCGGAACCCTAGGGTCGGGACAAGAGGGACGGGGCGACCACCATATCGCACGCCCTTAAACCCCGAGAACGTGCCGGGGGCGCCGCGTCGAAAGCAGCAGGACGCTCAGCCCTCCTGCCCGGGTCTACCCTCTGGCGAGCGCGGCCCGACGCCGGGTCCGTCCGAGCCCCGCCGGCCCGGTCCGGTCCGGTCCGGTCCGGTCCGGTCCGATCCAGTCCGGTCCGGTCCGATCCAGTCCGGTCCACTCCAATTTCCCGGTCCGGTCCGGTCCGATCCGATCCGGTCCACTCCAATTTCCCGGTCCGGTCCTTTCCCGTCCGCTCCGGTCCGATCCGATCCGGTCCGTTCCACTCCAATTTCCCGGTCCGGTCCCGCCCGGTCCAGTTTCCGGGTCCGGAGCGGCTCCGTGGACGGCGCCGCCTGCGCCGCCGCGCTCGGATCTGAGGTCTACCGGCGCCCCGCGAGGACTCAGTCCTTGGTCGACTATCGGGTGCAGAGCGTGAGGAGGTCGAGCCTACCCTCTCGCGAGCGCGGCCGGACGCCGGGTCCGTCCGAGCCCCGCCGGTCCGATCCGGTCCACTCCAATTTCCCGGTCCGGTCCGGTCCTTTCCCGTCCGCTCCGGTCCACTCCAGTTTTTCGGTCCGGTCCGATCCGATCCGGTCCACTCCAATTTTTCGGTCCGGTCCGGTCCTTTCCCGTTCGCTCCGGTCCGGTCCGGTCCACTCCAATTTCCCGGTCCGGTCCGGTCCGGTCCACTCCAATTTCCCGGTCCGGTCCGGTCCTTTCCCGTCCGCTCCGGTCCACTCCAATTTTTCGGTCCGCTCCGGTCCTTTCCCGTCCGGTCCGGTCCGATCCGGTCCACTCCAATTTCCCGGTCCGGTCCGGTCCTTTCCCGTCCGCTCCGGTCCGATCCGATCCGGTCCACTCCAATTTTTCGGTCCGGTCCGGTCCCTTCCCGTCCGCTCCGGTCCGATCCGATCCGGTCCGGTCCACTCCAATTTCCCGGTCCTTTCCCGCCCGGTCCAGTTTCCGGGTCCGGAGCGGCTCCGTGGACGGCGCCGCCTGCGCCGCCGCGCTCGGATCTGAGGTCTACCGGCGCCCCGCGAGGACTTAGTCCTGGACTTTCGGTTGCGGTTTGGTAGACGGGCTCGCCTGTGCGCCCCCCCCCCCCTCCCGGAGCCTCCTGAGGCGTCGCTGTTTTGTCGCTACCTCCCGTTACGTCGAGGTAAAACTCGGCTTGCTCGAGCGCGCCACCCCGGTGAAGGGACCGAGCGAGTCCTGAGGACGCGAGGGGGCGCGGTCTTGTAGGTCCGTATGATAGGAGAGAGGGGGCAGCCGCTTCCAGAGGAGCGCTCGAGAGCCAGCCGCAGCATCCCCGGCTCAGCCCGGCGGCGGCGGCGGGGCTTTCGCGGACGCCGTCCGGCTCCGCTCGAAACTCTCAGGGCTGGGCGCGCGCGCGGGCGCGTGCCCGTCGCTGTCCCAGGAGCCTCGGCCGTCCGGCCGGCCGGCCTCCGCTCGGTGTCCCGCTCTCTCCGTCGGCCCTTGGCGGGCTTCTTTTCCTGATCGATGAGGCACTCGGGCGGGTCGCATTGCAGAGAGAGCAGCCGGCCGTCCGGGCTCCGCGCCTGTCTCTCTCTCTCTCGGCCCGCCGCTTTTGTTATTTTTCGTTTTCCTGATCGATGGGGCTGTTCGGGTCGCGTCGGAGAGGGCCCCCGGCGGGCCGGCGCCTCCGTGCCTCTCCCCGTCAGGGGCCGAGGTTGCGGCGGTGTCCGGTGTTCAGGCCGGGCGGTCTCCTTTCCAGTTCGCGTTCCCGTCGCGTGCGAGGTGTCGCCCGCCCGGCCCCGAGGCAGCGCGGGGCTGCTCCGGGCTTCCTTACCGAACCGCGCTGTGTGACGGCCGCGTGGCCCCGCGAGCTCCCAGGTGTCCTAAACCACGCGAGGCGCCGGTGCCGGCCTCGGTCCGTGTGCCCGTGGGTGCCGGCCGCGAGCAGCGCCGGGCGGCGGGGCGGCAGAGCCGAGGCGGTGGAGAGCGGTTGCACCCGCCCGGGTCGGCCCCCACCCCGAGAAAAGCGAGCGCGCGAGAGAGGCGCGTGGTGGCGGGGAGGGCCGTGTCCCGCTCCCTGCCGGACGCCGCCGCAGCAGCTGTCAGCTCGGCTTTCCGTGCCGCACTGCCGCCCGCTGCCGAGCGAGCCGCGCCCCGGCGAAGGGGCTTCGGTCCCGAGGTCGCGCCCGCCTCGGCGGGTCGCCGTCTCCTCTAGCACGTCCGATGCTCCCGCGGCGATGAAGGTCGCCTAGTTCGTGTCCGAGGAAAAAAAAGGCCCTCGCGGTCGGGCGGGTCAGCCCCCCGGGGGCCGGTCGTGCCGTGCGGAGCGGGCGCTCGAGC
>NW_028117107.1:0-17008 GCF_964273445.1 Streptopelia decaocto
CAGTGACCCCAGGGTCCTAGAGCCCCCCCAGTGACCCCGAGTGACCCCCAGGGTCCTAGAGCCCCCCAGTGACCCTGAGTCATGTCCAATGTCCCCATGTCCCATGTCCCCCCGTGTCCCCCTGTCCCATGTCCCTGTCCGTGTCCGTACGTCCGGTTGCAGTGCGTCCCCCCGTGTCCCCCTGTCTGTCCGTCCGTCCGGTTGCAGTGCGTCCCCCCGTGTCCCCCTGTCCGTCCGTCCGTCCGGTTGCAGTGCGTCCCCCCGTGTCCCCTGTCTGTCCGTCCGTCCGGTTGCAGTGCGTCCCCCCGTGTCCCCCTGTCCGTCCCCCTGTCCGTCCGTCCGTCCGGTTGCAGTGCGTCCCCCCGTGTCCCCCTGTCTGTGTCCGTATGTCCGGTTGCAGTGCGTCCCCCCGTGTCCCCCCATGTCCCCCTGTCCGTCCATCCGTCCGGTTGCAGTGCGTCCCCCCGTGTCCCCCTGTCCGTCCCCCCGTGTCCGTCCGTCCGGTTGCAGTGCGTCCCCCCGTGTCCCCTGTCCGTCCGTCCGTCCGGTTGCAGTGCGTCCCCCCGTGTCCCCCTGTCCGTCCGTCCGTCCGGTTGCAGTGCGTCCCCCGTGTCCCCCTGTCCGTCCGTCCGTCCGGTTGCAGTGCGTCCCCCCGTGTCCCCTGTCCGTCCGTCCGTCCGGTTGCAGTGCGTCCCCCCGTGTCCCCCCTGTCTGTCCGTACGTCCGGTTGCAGTGCGTCCCCCCGTGTCCCCCTGTCCGTCCCCCCGTGTCCGTCCGTCCGGTTGCAGTGCGTCCCCCCGTGTCCCCCTGTCCGTCCCCCCGTGTCCGTCCGTCCGGTTGCAGTGCGTCCCCCCGTGTCCCCCCGTCCGTCCCCCTGTCCGTCCGTCCGGTTGCAGTGCGTCCCCCCGTGTCCCCCTGTCCGTCCCCCCGTGTCCGTCCGTCGGTTGCAGTGCGTCCCCCCGTGTCCCCCTGTCCGTCCCCCTGTCCGTCCGTCCGTCCGGTTGCAGTGCGTCCCCCCGTGTCCCCCCGTCCGTCCCCCTGTCCGTCCGTCCGTCCGGTTGCAGTGCGTCCCCCCGTGTCCCCCCGTGTCCGTCCGTCCGGTTGCAGTGCGTCCCCCCGTGTCCCCCTGTCTGTCCCCCTGTCCGTCCGTCCGTCCGGTTGCAGTGCGTCCCCCCGTGTCCCCCTGTCCGTCCGTCCGTCCGTCCGGTTGCAGTGCGTCCCCCCGTGTCCCCCTGTCCGTCCCCCCGTGTCCGTCCGTCCGGTTGCAGTGCGTCCCCCGTGTCCCCCTGTCCGTCCGTCCGTCCGGTTGCAGTGCGTCCCCCCGTGTCCCCCCTGTCTGTCCCCCTGTCCGTCCGTCCGTCCGGTTGCAGTGCGTCCCCCCGTGTCCCCCTGTCCGTCCCCCTGTCCGTCCGTCCGTCCGGTTGCAGTGCGTCCCCCCGTGTCCCCCTGTCTGTCCCCCTGTCCGTCCGTCCGTCCGGTTGCAGTGCGTCCCCCCGTGTCCGTACGTCCGGTTGCAGTGCGTCCCCCCGTGTCCCCCTGTCCGTCCCCGTGTCCGTACGTCCGGTTGCAGTGCGTCCCCCCGTGTCCCCCTGTCCGTCCGTCCGTCCGGTTGCAGTGCGTCCCCCGTGTCCCCCTGTCCGTCCCCCTGTCCGTCCCCCGTGTCCGTACGTCCGGTTGCAGTGCGTCACCCCGTCGCCCGCGTAGCCACGGCGGCAGCGGCACTCGAAGGCCGTGGCGGTGTTGTGACAGTCGGCCAGCGGGTGACAGCTCGCCAGCCCCAGGCGACACTCGTCCACGTCGGGGCAGCGGCCGTAGGACCAGGCGGCCGTGGGGGGGGGGTCCCCGGTGCCCCCCCCAGCGCCGCCGAGCAGTTGGGGAACCCCACACGCCCGAGAAGTCGCCCTCCAGGCACCTGCGGGAAACGGGGGCGGGGTCAGGGGGGTCCCCAAGGGGTCAGGGGGGTCAGGGGGGTCCTGGGGGTTCCCTAAGGGGTCAGGGGGGGCAGGGGGGTCAGGGGGGTCCCCAACGGGTAAGGGGGGTCCTGGGGGTCAGGGGGGTCAGGGGGGGCAGGGGGGTCAGGGGGGTTCCCAAGGGTCAGGGGGGTCCCAGGGGTCCCTAAGGGGTCAGGGGGGTCCTGGGGGGTCCCCAAGGGGTCAGGGGGGGTCAGGGGGGTCCCAGGGGTCAGGGGGTCAGGGGGGTCAGGGGGGTCCCTAAGGGGTCAGGGGGGTCAGGGGGTCAGGGGGGTCAGGGGGGTCCTGGGGGTCAGGGGGGTCCCAGGGGTCAGGGGGGTCAGGGGGTCCTGGGGGGTCCCCAAGGGGTCAGGGGGGTCCTGGGGGTCAGGGGGGTCCCCAAGGGGTCATGGGGTCCCTGGGGGTCAGGGGGGTCCCGGGGGTCAGGGGGGTCCCAGGGGTCAGGGGGGTCCTGGGGGGTCCCTAAGGGGTCAGGGGGGGCAAGGGGGTCAGGGGGGTCCCCAGGGGTCAGGGGGTCCCTGGGGGTCAGGGGGGTCCCTGGGGGTCAGGGGGGTACAGGGGTCAGGGGGGTCCCAGGGGTCGGGGGGATCAGGGGGGTCAGGGGGGTCCCTAAGGGGTCAGGGGGTCCCCAGGGGGTCTCTGGGGGTCAAGGGGGTCCCCAGGGGTCAGGGGGTCCCTGGGGGTCAGGGGGGTCCCAGGGGTCAGGGGGGTCCCCAAGGGGTCCCCAGGGTTGGGGGTGTCCCCAGGGGTTCCGGGTGTCCCCGCACCAGCCGCGGCTGGGGTTGGGGTGTCAGTTTGGGGGGTCAGTTTGGGGGGTCAGTTGGGGGTGTCCCAGTTTTGGGGTGTCAGTTTGGGGGTGTCCCAGTTTCGGGGTCCCCCCCTCTCACCGTCCCCGCGTGGGGTTCCCCGTCTCCCCGCACCAGCCGCGGCTGGGGTTGGGGTGTCAGTTTGGGGGGTCAGTTCGGGGTGTCAGTTCGGGGTGTCCCAGTTTTGGGTGTCAGTTCGGGGTGTCAGTTTGGGGTGTCAGTTTCGGGGTCCCCCGTGTCTCACCGTCCCCGCGTGGGGTTCCCCGTCTCCCCGCACCAGCCGCGGCTGGGGTTGGGGTGTCAGTTTGGGGTGTCAGTTTGGGGGGTCAGTTCGGGGTGTCCCAGTTTTGGGGTGTCAGTTTTGGGGTCCCCCCGTGTTTTGGGGTCCCCCGTGTCTCACCGTCCCCGCGTGGGGTTCCCCGTCTCCCCGCACCAGCCGCAGCTGGGGTTGGGGTGTCCCAGTTTTGGGTGTCAGTTTGGGGGTGTCTCAGTTTTGGGGTCCCCCCCTCTCACCGTCCCCGCGTGGGGTTCCCCGTCTCCCGCACCAGCCGCGGCTGGGGTTGTGGTGTCCGTTTGGGGGGTCAGTTTGGGGGGTCAGTTCGGGGTGTCAGTTTGGGGGGTCAGTTTTGGGGTCCCCCCATGTTTTGGGGTCCCCCCCTCTCACCGTCCCCGCGTGGGGTTCCCCGTCTCCCCGCACCAGCCGCAGCCGCTGCTCCGCAGACACTCGGCGCAGGTCGGGAAGCGCCCGCACTCCAGGCACTGGGGGGTCGAGTGCACGCTGGGGGGGCAACGGCGTCACCCCAAACCGGGACCCCCCCACTGCCCCCCAAAGGGTCCCCAAACCCCCAGGACATCCCTGTGACCCCCAAAGTGTCCCCAGGACCCCCAAAGGGTCCCCAAACCCCCAGGACATCCCTCTGCCCCCCAAGTGTCCCCAGGACCCCCCAGAACTTCCCTGTGTCCCCCAAAGTGTCCCCAGGACCCCCAAAGGGTCCCCAAATCCCCAGGACATCCCTGTGACCCCCAAAAGGTCCCAAATCCCCAGGGTGTCCCTGTGCCCCCCAAGTGTCCCCAGGACCCCCAAAGTGTCCCCAAATCCCCAGGACATCCCTGTGCCCCCCAAGTGTCCCCAGGACCCCCCAGAACTTCCCTGTGTCCCCCAAAGTGTCCCTGTGCCCCCCAAGTGTCCCCAGGACCCCCAAAGGGTCCCCAAACCCCCAGGACATCCCTGTGACCCCCAAGTGTCCCCAGGACCCCCAAAGTGTCCCCAAACCCCCAGGACATCCCTGTGACCCCAAGTGTCCCCAGGACCCCCAAAGGGTCCCCAAACCCCCAGGACATCCCTGTGACCCCCATGGTGTCCCCAGGACCCCCAAAGGGTCCCCAAATCCCCAGGACATCGCTGTGACCCCAAAAGGTCCCCAAATCCCCAGGGTGTCCCTGTGCCCCCAAAGTGTCCCCAGGACCCCCAAAGGGTCCCAAACGCCCAGGACATCCCTGTGACCCCCAAAAGGTCCCCAAATCCCCAGGACATCCCTGTGACCCCCAAGTGTCCCCAGGACCCCCAAAGTGTCCCTGTGCCCCCCAGGACATCCCTGTGATCCCCGAAAGGTCCCAGGACCCCCAAAGGGTCCCCAAATTCCCAGGGTGTCCCTGTGCCCCCAAAGGGTCCCCAAGACCCCCAGCATGTCCCTGTGCCCCCCAGGACCCCCAGGACATCCCTCTGCCCCCCCAAAGAGTCCCCAGGACCCCCAAAGTGTCCCCAGGTCCCCCACCGTGTCCCTGTGCCCCCCAAGTGTCCCAGGACCCCCAAAGGGTCCCCAAATCCCCAGGGTGTCCCCAAATCCCTGGGGTGTCCCTGTGCCCCCAAAGGGTCCTCATGACCCCCAAAGTGTCCCCAGGACCCCCAGGATGTCCCTGTGCCCCCCAAAAGTGTCCCCAGGACCCCCCAGAAGCCCCAGATGTCCCCAGGACCCCCCCAGAACATCCCAAGGACACCCCAGAACCCCCCAGAACCCCCCCACGACACCCCAAGATGTCCCAAGGATCCCCCAGAACCCCCAGGACCCCCCAGGACCCCCAAGGACCCCCAGGACCCCCCCCACGACACCCCAAGATGTCCCAAGGACCCCCCCAGAACCCCCAGAACCCCCAGACCCCCAGGACCCCCCAGGACCCCCAGGACACCCCAGAACCCCCAGAACCCCCAGAACCCCCAGGACCCCCCAGAACCCCCAGGACCCCCAGGACCCCCCAGAACCCCCAGGACACCCAGGACCCCCAGGACACCCCAGAACCCCCAGACACCCCAGGACCCCCCAGAACCCCCAGAACCCCCAGGACCCCAGGACCCCCCAGAACCCCCAGAACCCCCAGGACCCCCAGGACCCCCCAGAACCCCCAGGACACCCCAGAACCCCCAGGACCCCAGGACCCCCAGGACACCCCAGAACCCCCAGGACACCCCAGGACCCCCCCAGAACTCCCAGGACCCCCCCACGACACCCCAGGACCCCCAGGACACCCCATGATGTCACAAGGACCACCCAAAACCCCCCAGAACCCCCACACGACACCCCAAGATGTCTCCAGGACCCCCTAGAACCCCCCTGACCCCCCAGAACCCCCCCACAACACCCCAGGACCCCCAGGACCCCCCAGAACCCCCAGGACACCCCAAGATGTCCCAAAGCACCCCCAAGCCCCCCCGCCCCCCTCACCTGTCGAACCAGCCCCGACACCCCCCGTACGGGTACTTGGCCAGGTAGGCGGCGAACAGGAAGCAGCGGCGGGTGGATTGACACCAGGCGCACGGACTGGGGCCGCCAGGCACTCCGAGCACGATGTGCGCCTGGGGGGGGCAAACACACCCCCCCGGGACACGTCAGAGCCTCCCCCGGGACCCCCCCGAACCCCAAAACCCTCCTGTACACCCCCCTAAAACCACCCTGAACCCCCCAAACCCCCCCCAAACCCCGACACCAGGCGCACGGACTGGGGCCAGCCAGGCACTCCGAGCACGATGTGCGCCTGGGGGGGGCACGGAGACCCCCCCGGGACACGTCAGAGCCTCCCCCGGGACCCCCCGAACCCCAAAACCCCCCTGTACACCCCCCTAAAACCCTCCTGAACCCCCCAAACCCCCCCGAACCCCATGGACCCCCCCATGTCCCCCCTCACCGGCTGCAGGGAACAGGACAGTCCTGGGGGGGCAGTGAACCCCCAGACCCCCATGGACCCCCAGGAACCCCCATGGACCCCCCCAAACCCCCATGGACCCCCCCAGACTGCCCCAATGACCCCCCCAGGATCCCCCAGACCCCCCATTACCCCCTATGGACCCCCCCATTGACCCCCCCACACCCCCATGCACCCCCCAGGACCCCCCAGGAACCCCCATGGACCCCCCCAGGACCCCCATGGACCCCCCATGTCTCCCCAGACCCCCCCTCACCGGCTGCAAGGGGCGGGCCAGTCTCGGGGGGCAGTGACCCCCATTGACCCCCATTGACTCCCATTGACCCCCATTGGCCCCCATTGATCCCATTGACCCTCATTGACCCCATTGACCTCAATTGACCCCATTGACCCCCATTGACCTCAATTGACCCCATTGACTCCCATTGATCCCCCTTGACCCCATTGATCCCCATTGACCCCCATTGACCCCCATTGACTCCCATTGACTCCCATTGACCCCCATTGACCCCCAGACCCCCATGTCCCCCCATGCCCCCCCTCACCGGCTGCAGGGGGGGGGGCAGTGACCCCCATTGATCCCATTGACCCCCATGTCCCCCCATTGACTCCCATTGATCCCATTGATCCCATTGACCCCCATTGATCCCATTGACCCCCATGTCCCCCCCCTCACCGGCTGCAGGGGGGGGACAGTGACCCCCATTGATCCCATTGACCCCCATGTCCCCCCATTGACTCCCATTGATCCCATTGATCCCATTGATCCCATTGACCCCCATTGATCCCATTGACCCCCATGTCCCCCCATTGACTCCCATTGATCCCATTGACCCCCATTGACTCCCATTGACCCCCATTGACCCCCATTGACTCCCATTGACCCCCATTGTCGCCCATTGACCTCAATTGACCCCATTAACTACCATTGATCCCCCTTGACCCCATTGATCCCCATTGACCCCCATTGACTCCATTGACTCCCATTGACTCCCATTGACCCCCATTGACCCCCAGCCCCCCCATGTCCCCCCCTCACCGGCTGCAGGGGGGGGGCAGTGACCCCCATTGACCCCCAGCCCCCCCCAGCCCCCCTCACCGGCTGCAGGGGGCGGGACAGTGACCCCCATTGATCCCATTGACCCCCATGTCCCCCCATTGACTCCCATTGATCCCATTGACCCCCATTGATCCCATTGACCCCCATGTCCCCCCATTGACCCCCATTGATCCCATTGATCCCATTGACCCCCATTGATCCCATTGACCCCCATGTCCCCC
The DNA here is from genome assembly GCF_964273445.1 of Streptopelia decaocto. NCBI lineage: Eukaryota > Metazoa > Chordata > Aves > Columbiformes > Columbidae > Streptopelia > Streptopelia decaocto. The sequence goes on from NW_028117107.1 coordinate 7,256, forward strand.
CATTGATCCCATTGATCCCATTGACCCCCATTGATCCCATTGACCCCCATGTCCCCCCATTGATCCCATTGATCCCATTGATCCCATTGATCCCATTGACCCCCATGTCCCCCCATGTCCCCCCATTGATCCCATTGATCCCATTGATCCCATTGATCCCACTGACCCCCATGTCCCCCCCTCACCGGCTGCAGGGGGGGGACAGTGACCCCCATTGACCCCCAGCCCCCCCATGTCCCCCCCCTCACCGGCTGCAGGGGGTGGGGCAGTGACCCCCATTGATCCCATTGACCCCCATGTCCCCCCCTCACCGGCTGCAGGGGGGGGGGCAGTGACCCCCATTGACCCCATTGATCCCATTGATCCCATTGACTCCCATTGATCCCATTGATCCCATTGACCCCCATTGATCCCATTGACCCCCATGTCCCCCCCTCACTGGCTGCAGGGGGGGGGGCAGTGACCCCCATTGATCCCATTGACCCCCATGTCCCCCCATTGACTCCCATTGATCCCATTGATCCCATTGATCCCATTGACCCCCATGTCCCCCCCTCACCGGCTGCAGGGGGGGGGGCAGTGACCCCCATTGATCCCATTGACCCCCATGTCCCCCCATTGACCCCCATTGATCCCATTGATCCCATTGACTCCCATTGATCCCATTGATCCCATTGACCCCCATTGATCCCATTGACCCCCATGTCCCCCCCTCACTGGCTGCAGGGGGGGGGGCAGTGACCCCCATTGATCCCATTGACCCCCATGTCCCCCCATTGACTCCCATTGATCCCATTGATCCCATTGACCCCCATGTCCCCCCCTCACCGGCTGCAGGGGGGGGGGCAGTGACCCCCATTGACCCCCATGTCCCCCCATGTCCCCCCATTGATCCCATTGATCCCATTGACCCCCATTGATCCCACTGACCCCCATGTCCCCCCCTCACCGGCTGCAGGGGGGAGGCAGTGACCCCCATTGACCCCCATGTCCCCCCTCACCGGCTGCAGGGGGGGGGGCAGTGACCCCCATTGATCCCATTGACCCCCATTGATCCCATTGACCCCCATTGATCCCACTGACCCCCATGTCCCCCCCTCACCGGCTGCAGGGGGGGGGCAGTGACCCCCATTGACCCCCAGCCCCCCCCATGTCCCCCCCTCACCGGCTGCAGGGGGGGGGGCAGTGACCCCCATTGACCCCCAGCCCCCCCCATGTCCCCCCCTCACCGGCTGCAGGGGGGGGGGCAGTCCCGCGGCGCTCTCACCGCCCCCTGCTGGCGGCCCCTGCGGCTGCACACGAAGTCGCCCCGTTTGCTGCTGTGGGGCTGCCACTCGCACAGCGGGTCCTGGGGGGCGGGGGGGGCACGTTGGACCCCCCAAAACACCCACAGAGCCCCCGGACCCCCCCAGACCCCCCCAGAGCCTCCCAGAGCCCCCTGAGCCCCCCAAAACCACAGACCCCCCCCCAGAGACCCACAGACCCCCATGAGCCCCCCAAATACCCACAGACCCCCATGAGCCCCCCAAATACCCCAGAGCCGCCCAGACTCCTCCTGACCCCCCCAGAGTCCCCCAAATACCCCAGACACCCCATAGCCCCCCCGGCCCCCCCTTGAGACCCCAGACCCCCCAAACCCCCCCTGCCCCCCCACTAAGACCACCCCCTCCAGCCCCCCCAAATCCCCATAGCCCCCCAAAGCCCTATAGACCCCCAGCCCCATAGTCCCCCAGCCCCCCCAAGACCCCAACCCCCCCAAACACCCATAAGGCCCCCAGCCCCCCCCAGCCCCATAGTCCCCCCAAAGCCCCATAGCCCCCCTGCCCCCCCATGAGACCCCTGACCCCCCCGCCCCTCCAAACCCCCATAGCCCCCCCATGAGACCCCAGCACCCCCAAATCCCCATAGCCCCCCCAGCCCCCCTGAGACCCCAACCCCCCAAAGCCCCATAGCCCCCCAAACCCCCACAGCCCCCCTGCCCCTCCCAAACCGCCATAGCCCCCCCAACCCCCCCAGCCCCCCGTAGCCCCCCCATGAGACCCCCCCCCCCCATGGCCCCGCCCCCGCTCACCGCGGCGCACGCGCGGCAGTGCCGATGCTCCTCGCACACGGGGCAGCCGGGGGGGGTGAGGATGAGGCGCGGCCCCGCCCCCTCCCCGCACGGCCCCGCCCCCGGCCCCGCCCCCTCCCCGTCCACGCGCGCGTGGCACGAGGCGCTGGGCGGGCACCACCCGCAGCCCTGGTCCGACAGGCACGCGAGGCACGAGCCGTGGCGCCCGCACTGCGCGGGGGGGGCGCGGAACGGCTCCAGGAAGAAGAACGAGATCTCCTGGGGGGGGGGGACACGGGGGGGTCACGGGGGGCACCCCCAAAGTGACCCCGAACCCCCAAAGTGACCCTGACCCCCCCAAAGTGACCCTGACCCCCCCCAAAGTGACCCTGAGCCCGGGGGGGCGGAACGGCTCCAGGAAGAAGAACGAGATCTCCTGGGGGGGGGACACGGGGGGGTCACGGGGGGCACCCCCAAACTGACCCCGAACCCCCAAACTGACCCTGACCCCCCCAAAGTGACCCTGAGCCCGGGGGCGCGGAACGGCTCCAGGAAGAAGAACGAGATCTCCTGGGGGGGGACACGGGGGGTCACCCCAAAGTGACCCTGACCCCCCCAAAGTGACCCTGAGCCCCCCAAAGTGACCCTGAGCCCGGGGGGCGGAACGGCTCCAGGAAGAAGAACGAGATCTCCTGGGGGGGGGACACGGGGGGGTCACGGGGGGCACCCCCAAAGTGACCCCGAACCCCCAAAGTGACCCTGAACCCCCAAATGACCTTGACCACAAAGTGACCCTGAGCCCAAAGTGACCTTGACCCCAAAGTGACCCCAAACCCCCAAAGTGACCCTGACCCCCCAAAGTGACCTTGACCCCAAAGTGACCCTGACCCCAAAGTGACCCTGAACCCCCAAAGTGACCTTGAACCCCCAAAGTGACCTTGACCCCAAAGTGACCCTGAACCCCCAAAGTGACCTTGAACCCCCAAAGTGACGCTGAAACCAAAGTGACCTTGATCCCACAGTGACCGTGAACCCCCAAAGTGATCCTGACCCCAAAGTGACCCTGAACCCCCAAAGTGACCTTGACCCCAAAGTGACCTTGATCCCACAGTGACCGTGAACCCCCAAAGTGATCCTGACCCCAAAGTGACCCTGAAACCCCAAAGTGACCTTGACCCCAAAGTGACCCTGAGCCCGCCCAGACCAGGGTGGAGGAGCCCCCGTCTGGATTCTGCCACCCCATAGTGACCCCCCCACCCCACAGTGACCCCCCCACCCCATAGTGACCCCCCCACCCCATAGTGACCCCCGCACCCCACAGTGACCCCCCCCGCACCCCACAATGACCCCCCCACACCCCCACAGTGCCCCCCCACACACCCCCACAGTGACCCCCCCCCACCCCACAATGACCCCCCCGCACCCCATAGTGACCCCCCCGCACCCCACAGTGACCCCCCCCCACCCCACAATGACCCCCCCGCACCCCACAGTGCCCCCCCCGCACCCCACAGTGACCCCCCCACCCCACAGTGACCCCCCCACACCCCACAGTGCCCCCCCCACACCCCCCAGTGACCCCCCCCACCCCACAATGACCCCCCCGCACCCCACAGTGACCCCCTGTGCCCCCCCAGTGACCCCCCCGCACCCCACAGTGACCCCCTGTGCCCCCCCAGTGACCCCCCCGCACCCCACAGTGACCCCCCCCACCCCACAATGACCCCCCCGCACCCCACAGTGACCCCCCCACACCCCATAGTGACCGCCCCCACCCCACAGTGACCCCCCCACACCCCATAGTGACCCCCCTGCACCCCACAGTGACCCCCCCACCCCACAGTGACCCCCCGTGCCCCCCCAGTGACCCCCCCCACCCCATAGTGACCCCCCCACCCCACAGTGACCCCCCCACACCCCACAGTGACCCCCCCACCCCACAGTGACCCCCCCCACCCCACAATGACCCCCCCACCCCACAGTGACCCCCCCACACCCCCACAGTGACGCCCCCACCCCACAGTGACCCCCCCGCACCCCATAGTGACCCCCCCCCACCCCACAGTGACCCCCCCACCCCACAGTGACCCCCCCACCCCACAGTGACCCCCCCGCACCCCATAGTGACCCCCCCCCACCCCACAGTGACCCCCCTGCACCCCATAGTGACCCCCCCGCACCCCATAGTGACCCCCCCCCACCCCACAGTGACCCCCCCCATGTCCCCCCACTCACGCTGCTCATCTTGGCCGTGTGTCCGGAGCCATTGGTCCATCCGTCCCCCCCCCCGCACCCCCATACTGACCCCCCCATGGTGCCCCCCCCATGCCCCCCCCATGCCCCCCCACTCACGCTGCCCCCCGGCACCCCGGTGCGGTCCCACAGCAGGGTGAGCTCGGCCGTGTGTCCGGAGCCGTTGGTCCGTCTGTCCCCCCATAGCCCCCCCATGACCGCCCCATGGTGCCCCCCCCGTGCCCCCCCCCACTCACGCTGCCCCCCGGCACGCCCGTCCGGTCCCAGAGCAGCGTCAGCTCGGCCGTGTGTCCGGAGCCGTTGGTCCGTCTGTCCCCCCCCCATACTGACCCCCCCATGCCCCCCCACTCACGCTGCCCCCCGGCACCCCGGTGCGGTCCCAGAGCAGCGTCAGCTCGGCCGTGTGTCCGGAGCCGTTGGTCCGTCCCTCCACGCGCAGCCCGAAGCGGCTCCCGCGCTGCAGCCGCCCGAACAGCGGGACCGCGCGGGGGCGCCGCAGCGGCCGCGTCTCCCGCTCCTGCGCCGACCAGCGCCCCACGTCCTCCTGCGCCCCAAAACAACGGTGAGGGACCCCATAGACACCCATAGACACCCATGGGACAGACCAGCGCCCCACGTCCTCCTGCGCCCCAAAACACAGTGAGACCCAGAGACACCCCATGGAACCCCAGAGACACCCAGAGACACCATGGACAGACCAGCGCCCCACGTCCTCCTGCGCCCCAAAACACAGTGAGACCCAGAGACACCCCCAGAGACCCCATGGACAGACCAGCGCCCCACGTCCTCCTGCGCCCCAAAACACAGTGAGACCCAGAGACACCCCCAGAGACACCCAGAGACACCCCCAGAGACACCCAGAGACCCCCAGAGACACCCATGGACAGACCAGCGCCCCACGTCCTCCTGCGCCCCAAAACACAGTGAGACCCAGAGACACCCCCATAGACACCCAGAGACACCCAGAGACACCCAGAGACACCCATGGACAGAGCAGCGCCCCACGTCCTCCTGCGCCCCAAAACACACAGTGAGACCCATAGACACCCCCAGAGACACCCAGAGACACCCAGAGACACCCCCAGAGACACCCAGAGACCCCATGGACAGACCAGCGCCCCACGTCCTCCTGCGCCCCAAAACACACAGTGAGACCCATAGACACCCCCAGAGACACCCCCAGAGACACCCAGAGACCCCCATGGACAGACCAGCGCCCCACGTCCTCCTGCGCCCCAAAATAATGAGACACCCCATGGAACCCCAGAGACACCCATAGACACCCAGAGACACCTGGAGACACCCAGAGACACCCAGAGACACCCAGAGACCCCATGGACAGACCAGCGCCCCACGTCCTCCTGCGCCCCAAAACACAGTGAGACCCAGAGACACCCCCAGAGACCCCATGGACAGACCAGCGCCCCACGTCCTCCTGCGCCCCAAAACACAGTGAGACCCAGAGACACCCCCAGAGACCCCCAGAGACACCCCCAGAGACACCCAGAGACACCCAGAGACACCCATGGACAGACCAGCGCCCCACGTCCTCCTGCGCCCCAAAACACAGTGAGACCCAGAGACACCCCCAGAGACCCCCAGAGACACCCCCAGAGACACCCAGAGACACCCAGAGACCCCATGGACAGACCAGCGCCCCACGTCCTCCTGCGCCCCAAAACACAGTGAGACCCAGAGACACCCCCAGAGACCCCCAGAGACACCCCCAGAGACACCCAGAGACACCCATGGACAGACCAGCGCCCCACGTCCTCCTGCGCCCCAAAAACACAGTGAGACCCAGAGACACCCCCAGAGACCCCCAGAGACACCCCCAGAGACACCCAGAGACACCCAGAGACCCCCAGAGACACCCATGGACAGACCAGCGCCCCACGTCCTCCTGCGCCCCAAAACACAGTGAGACCCAGAGACACCCCCATAGACACCCAGAGACACCCAGAGACACCCAGAGACACCCAGAGACACCCATGGACAGAGCAGCGCCCCACGTCCTCCTGCGCCCCAAAACACACAGTGAGACCCATAGACACCCCCAGAGACACCCAGAGACACCCAGAGACACCCCCAGAGACACCCAGAGACCCCATGGACAGACCAGCGCCCCACGTCCTCCTGCGCCCCAAAACACACAGTGAGACCCATAGACACCCCCAGAGACACCCCCAGAGACACCCAGAGACCCCCATGGACAGACCAGCGCCCCACGTCCTCCTGCGCCCCAAAATAATGAGACACCCCATGGAACCCCAGAGACACCCATAGACACCCAGAGACACCTGGAGACACCCAGAGACACCCAGAGACCACCCAGAGACCCCATGGACAGACCAGCGCCCCACGTCCTCCTGCGCCCCAAAACACAGTGAGACCCAGAGACACCGCCAGAGACACCCAGAGACACCCCCAGAGACACCCAGAGACACCCAGAGACACCCCCAGAGACACCCAGAGACCCCCAGAGACACCCAGAGACACCCAGAGACACCCCCAGAGACACCCATGGACAGACCAGCGCCCCACGTCCTCCTGCGCCCCAAAATAATGAGACACCCCATGGAACCCCAGAGACACCCAGAGACACCCAGACACCCCCAGAGACACCCAGAGACACCCAGAGACCCCATGGACAGACCAGCGCCCCACGTCCTCCTGCGCCCCAAAACACAGTGAGACCCAGAGACACCCCCATAGACACCCCCAGAGACACCCATGGACAGACCAGCACCCCACGTCCTCCTGCGCCCCAAAACACAGTGAGACCCAGAGACACCCCCATAGACACCCCCAGAGACACCCATGGACAGACCAGCGCCCCACGTCCTCCTGCGCCCCAAAACACAGTGAGACCCATAGACACCCCCAGAGACACCCAGAGACACCCAGAGACACCCCCAGAGACACCCAGAGACCCCCATGGACAGACCAGCGCCCCACGTCCTCCTGCACCCCAAAACACACAGTGAGACCCATAGACACCCCCAGAGACACCCCCAGAGACACCCAGAGACCCCCATGGACAGACCAGCGCCCCACGTCCTCCTGCGCCCCAAAATAATGAGACACCCCATGGAACCCCAGAGACACCCAGAGACACCCAGAGACCCCCAGAGACACCCATGGACAGACAGCGCCCCACGTCCTCCTGCGCCCCAAAACACAGTGAGACCCAGAGACACCCCCAGAGACACCCAGAGACACCCAGAGACACCCCCAGAGACACCCAGAGACCCCCATGGACAGACCAGCGCCCCACGTCCTCCTGCGCCCCAAAACAACGGTGACGGACCCCATAGACACCCATAGACACCCCCAGAGACACCCAGAGACACCCAGAGACCCAATGGACACACCAGCGCCCCACGTCCTCCTGCGCCCCAAAACGGGGGGGACACAATGACGGACCCCCCAGACCCCCATGGGACAGAGCAGTTTTGGGGTTCCCCCCCCTCACCAGCTTGGGGTCCTGGGTCAGTGTTGGGGTGTCAGTTGGGGTCAGTGTTGGGGTGCAGGGTCAGTTTTGGGGTGTCCCCCCCCCTCACCAGCTCGGGGTCCCGGGTCAGTGTTGGGGTGTCAGTTGGGGTCAGTTTCGGGGTCCCGGGTCAGTGTTGGGGTGCAGGGTCAGTTTTGGGGTCCCGGGTCAGTGTTGGGGTGTCAGTGTTGGGGTGTCAGTTGGGGTCAGTTTTGGGGTGTCCCCCCCCCTCACCAGCTCGGGGTCCCGGGTCAGTGTTTGGGGTGTCAGTTGGGGTCAGTGTTGGGGTGTCAGTTGGGGTCAGTTTCGGGGTGCAGGGTCAGTGTTGGGGTGCAGGGTCAGTGTTGGGGTGTCAGTTGGGGTCAGTTTCGGGGTGCAGGGTCAGTGTTGGGGTGTCAGTTGGGGTCAGTGTTGGGGTGTCAGTTGGGTCGTTTCGGGGTGCAGGGTCAGTGTTGGGGTGCAGGGTCAGTTTTGGGGTGCAGGGTCAGTTTCGGGGTGTCCCCCCCTCACCAGCTCGGGGTCCTCGGGGCTCCGCGCCAGCTGTGCGACGAGGTCGAGGCGCTGGATCCGCGCCCAGATGTTGGGGGGGCCCTGGGGGGGCCCCAGCAGGGGGTACAGGAACCCCCGGTACTCCAGGGACACGGCGGCGTCGCCCCCGGGGCTCAGGGTCACCGTGGTGCTGCGGACGATGGAGACCTGCGCCCCAAAACGGGGTTTGGGGGGTCAGGGGGTCAGGGGGCTCAGGGTCACCGTGGTGCTGCGGACGATGGAGACCTGCGCCCCAAAAACGGGGTTTGGGGGGTCAGGGGGCGGTTTGGGGGTTCGGGGGGTTTGGGGGGCTCAGGGTCACCGTGGTGCTGCGGACGATGGAGACCTGCGCCCCAAAAACGGGGGGTGGGGGGTCAGGGGGTTTGGGGGCTCAGGGTCACCGTGGTGCTGCGGACAATGGAGACCTGCGCCCCAAAAACGGGGTTTGGGGGGTCAGGGGGTTTGGGGGTTCAGGGGGGTCTGGGGGCTCAGGGTCACCGTGGTGCTGCGGACGATGGAGACCTGCGCCCCAAAAAACGGGGTTTGGGGGTTCAGGGGGCGGTTTGGGGGTTCAGGGGGCTCAGGGTCACCGTGGTGCTGCGGACGATGGAGACCTGCGCCCCAAAAACGGGGTTTGGGGGTTCAGGGGGCGGTTTGGGGTTCAGGGGGGCTCAGGGTCACCGTGGTGCTGCGGACGATGGAGACCTGCGCCCCAAAAACGGGGTTTGGGGGTTCAGGGGGCGGTTTGGGGGTTCAGGGGGGCTCAGGGTCACCGTGGTGCTGCGGACGATGGAGACCTGCGCCCCAAAAACGGGGGGTGGGGGGTCAGGGGGTTTGGGGGTTCAGGGGGGTCTGGGGGCTCAGGGTCACCGTGGTGCTGCGGACGATGGAGACCTGCGCCCCAAAAACGGGGGGTGGGGGGTCAGGGGGTTTGGGGGCTCAGGGTCACCGTGGTGCTGCGGACGATGGAGACCTGCACCCCAAAAACGGGGTTTGGGGGGTCAGGGGGCGGTTTGGGGGTTCAGGGGGGCTCAGGGTCACCGTGGTGCTGCGGACGATGGAGACCTGCGCCCCAAAAACGGGGTTTGGGGGGTCAGGGGGTTTGGGGGCTCAGGGTCACCGTGGTGCTGCGGACGATGGAGACCTGCGCCCCAAAAACGGGGGGTGGGGGGTCTGGGGGGGTTTGGGGGTTCAGGGTCACCGTGGTGCTGCAGATGATGGAGACCTGCGCCCCAAAAACGGGGTTTGGGGGTTCAGGGGGCAGTTTGGGGGTTCAGGGGGGCTCAGGGTCACCGTGCTGCTGCGGACGATGGAGACCTGCGCCCCAAAACGGGGGGTGGGGGGTCAGGGGGTTTGGGGGTTCAGGGGGGTCTGGGGGCTCAGGGTCACCGTGGTGCTGCGGACGATGGAGACCTGCGCCCCAAAAACG
>NW_028117106.1:0-21641 GCF_964273445.1 Streptopelia decaocto
TCTCAAAATTGTTGAAATTCTGTTGAAGCTTTTAAAATTCTCTCTAGAATTTTCAAAATCCATGGCCACATGTTTACAATTTCACGTCAAAAAATGGCTAAAATTCCAGTTGAAATTTTTTCAAAGTCCCTTAAAAATTTTCCAATTTTTGTCCCAATTCTTCCCATTCCCATTGAAACTTTTCAAATCCCTCTCAAAATTGTTGAAATTCTCTTGAAGCTTTTAAAATTCTCTCTAGAATTTTCAAAATCCATGGCCACATGTTTACAATTTCACGTCAAAAAATGGCTAAAATTCCAGTTGAAAGTTTTTCAAAGTCCCTTAAAAATTTTCCAATTTTTGTCCCAATTCTTCCCATTCCCATTGAAACTTTTCAAATCCCTCTCAAAATTGTGGAAATTCTCTTGAAGCTTTTAAAATTCTCTCTAGAATTTTCAAAATCCATGTCCACATGTTTACAATTTCACGTCAAAAAATTGCTAAAATTCCAGTTGAAATTTTTTCAAAGTCCCTGAAAAATTTTCCAATTTTTGTCCCAATTCTTCCCATTCCCATTGAAACTTTTCAAATCCCTCTCAAAATTGTTGAAATTCTGTTGAAGCTTTTAAAATTCTCTCTAGAATTTTCAAAATCCATGGCCACATGTTTACAATTTCACGTCAAAAAATGGCTAAAATTCCAGTTGAAATTTTTTCAAAGTCCCTTAAAAATTTTCCAATTTTTGTCCCAATTCTTCCCATTCCCATTGAAACTTTTCAAATCCCTCTCAAAATTGTTGAAATTCTCTTGAAGCTTTTAAAATTCTCTCTAGAATTTTCAAAATCCATGTCCACATGTTTACAATTTCACGTAAAAAAAATGCTAAAATTCCAGTTGAAAGTTTTTCAAAGTCCCTTAAAAATTTTCCAATTTTTGTCCCAATTCTTCCCATTCCCATTGAAACTTTTCAAATCCCTCTCAAAATTGTGGAAATTCTCTTGAAGCTTTTAAAATTCTCTCTAGAATTTTCAAAATCCATGGCCACATGTTTACAATTTCACGTCAAAAAATTGCTAAAATTCCAGTTGAAATTTTTCAAAGTCCCTTAAAAATTTTCCAATTTTTGTCCCAATTCTTCCCATTCCCATTGAAACTTTTCAAATCCCTCTCAAAATTGTTGAAATTCTCTTGAAGCTTTTAAAATTCTCTCTAGAATTTTCAAAATCCATGGCCACATGTTTACAATTTCACGTCAAAAAATTGCTACAATTCCAGTTGAAATTTTTTCAAAGTCCCTTAAAAATTTTCCAATTTTTGTCCCAATTCTTCCCATTCCCATTGAAACTTTTCAAATCCCTCTCAAAATTGTTGAAATTCTGTTGAAGCTTTTAAAATTCTCTCTAGAATTTTCAAAATCCATGGCCACATGTTTACAATTTCACGTCAAAAAATGGCTAAAATTCCAGTTGAAATTTTTTCAAAGTCCCTTAAAAATTTTCCAATTTTTGTCCCAATTCTTCCCATTCCCATTGAAACTTTTCAAATCCCTCTCAAAATTGTTGAAATTCTCTTGAAGCTTTTAAAATTCTCTCTAGAATTTTCAAAATCCATGTCCACATGTTTACAATTTCACGTCAAAAAATGGCTAAAATTCCAGTTGAAATTTTTTCAAAGTCCCTTAAAAATTTTCCAATTTTTGTCCCAATTCTTCCCATTCCCATTGAAACTTTTCAAATCCCTCTCAAAATTGTTGAAATTCTGTTGAAGCTTTTAAAATTCTCTCTAGAATTTTCAAAATCCATGGCCACATGTTTACAATTTCACGTCAAAAAATGGCTAAAATTCCAGTTGAAATTTTTTCAAAGTCCCTGAAAAATTTTCCAATTTTTGTCCCAATTCTTCCCATTCCCATTGAAACTTTTCAAATCCCTCTCAAAATTGTTGAAATTCTCTTGAAGCTTTTAAAATTCTCTCTAGAATTTTCAAAATCCATGGCCACATGTTTACAATTTCACGTCAAAAAATGGCTAAAATTCCAGTTGAAAGTTTTTCAAAGTCCCTTAAAAATTTTCCAATTTTTGTCCCAATTCTTCCCATTCCCATTGAAACTTTTCAAATCCCTCTCAAAATTGTGGAAATTCTCTTGAAGCTTTTAAAATTCTCTCTAGAATTTTCAAAATCCATGTCCACATGTTTACAATTTCACGTCAAAAAATTGCTAAAATTCCAGTTGAAATTTTTTCAAAGTCCCTGAAAAATTTTCCAATTTTTGTCCCAATTCTTCCCATTCCCATTGAAACTTTTCAAATCCCTCTCAAAATTGTTGAAATTCTGTTGAAGCTTTTAAAATTCTCTCTAGAATTTTCAAAATCCATGGCCACATGTTTACAATTTCACGTCAAAAAATGGCTAAAATTCCAGTTGAAATTTTTTCAAAGTCCCTTAAAAATTTTCCAATTTTTGTCCCAATTCTTCCCATTCCCATTGAAACTTTTCAAATCCCTCTCAAAATTGTTGAAATTCTCTTGAAGCTTTTAAAATTCTCTCTAGAATTTTCAAAATCCATGTCCACATGTTTACAATTTCACGTAAAAAAAATGCTAAAATTCCAGTTGAAAGTTTTTCAAAGTCCCTTAAAAATTTTCCAATTTTTGTCCCAATTCTTCCCATTCCCATTGAAACTTTTCAAATCCCTCTCAAAATTGTGGAAATTCTCTTGAAGCTTTTAAAATTCTCTCTAGAATTTTCAAAATCCATGTCCACATGTTTACAATTTCACGTCAAAAAATTGCTAAAATTCCAGTTGAAATTTTTTCAAAGTCCCTTAAAAATTTTCCAATTTTTGTCCCAATTCTTCCCATTCCATTGAAACTTTTCAAATCCCTCTCAAAATTGTTGAAATTCTGTTGATCTTTTAAAATTCTCTCTAGAATTTTCAAAATCCATGGCCACATGTTTACAATTTCACGTCAAAAAATTGCTACAATTCCAGTTGAAATTTTTTCAAAGTCCCTTAAAAATTTTCCAATTTTTGTCCCAATTCTTCCCATTCCCATTGAAACTTTTCAAATCCCTCTCAAAATTGTTGAAATTCTGTTGAAGCTTTTAAAATTCTCTCTAGAATTTTCAAAATCCATGGCCACATGTTTACAATTTCACGTCAAAAAATGGCTAAAATTCCAGTTGAAATTTTTTCAAAGTCCCTTAAAAATTTTCCAATTTTTGTCCCAATTCTTCCCATTCCCATTGAAACTTTTCAAATCCCTCTCAAAATTGTTGAAATTCTCTTGAAGCTTTTAAAATTCTCTCTAGAATTTTCAAAATCCGTGGCCACATGTTTACAATTTCACGTCAAAAAATTGCTAAAATTCCAGTTGAAAATTTTTCAAAGTCCCTTAAAAATTTTCCAATTTTTGTCCCAATTCTTCCCATTCCCATTGAAACTTTTCAAATCCCTCTCAAAATTGTTGAAATTCTCTTGAAGCTTTTAAAATTCTCTCTAGAATTTTCAAAATCCATGGCCACATGTTTACAATTTCACGTCAAAAAATGGCTAAAATTCCAGTTGAAATTTTTTCAAAGTCCCTTAAAAATTTTCCAATTTTTGTCCCAATTCTTCCCATTCCCATTGAAACTTTTCAAATCCCTCTCAAAATTGTTGAAATTCTCTTGAAGCTTTTAAAATTCTCTCTAGAATTTTCAAAATCCATGTCCACATGTTTACAATTTCACGTCAAAAAATTGCTAAAATTCCAGTTGAAATTTTTTCAAAGTCCCTTAAAAATTTTCCAATTTTTGTCCCAATTCTTCCCATTCCCATTGAAACTTTTCAAATCCCTCTCAAAATTGTGGAAATTCTCTTGAAGCTTTTAAAATTCTCTCTAGAATTTTCAAAATCCATGTCCACATGTTTACAATTTCACGTCAAAAAATGGCTAAAATTCCAGTTGAAATTTTTTCAAAGTCCCTGAAAAATTTTCCAATTTTTGTCCCAATTCTTCCCATTCCCATTGAAACTTTTCAAATCCCTCTCAAAATTGTAGAAATTCTCTTGAAGCTTTTAAAATTCTCTCTAGAATTTTCAAAATCCATGGCCACATGTTTACAATTTCACGTCAAAAAATGGCTAAAATTCCAGTTGAAATTTTTTCAAAGTCCCTTAAAAATTTTCCAATTTTTGTCCCAATTCTTCCCATTCCCATTGAAACTTTTCAAATCCCTCTCAAAATTGTTGAAATTCTGTTGAAGCTTTTAAAATTCTCTCTAGAATTTTCAAAATCCATGTCCACATGTTTACAATTTCACGTAACAAAATGGCTAAAATTCCAGTTGAAATTTTTTCAAAGTCCCTTAAAAATTTTCCAATTTTTGTCCCAATTCTTCCCATTCCCATTGAAACTTTTCAAATCCCTCTCAAAATTGTTGAAATTCTCTTGAAACTTTTAAAATTCTCTCTAGAATTTTCAAAATCCATGGCCACATGTTTACAATTTCGCGTCAAAAAATTGCTAAAATTCCAGTTGAAATTTTTTCAAAGTCCCTGAAAAATTTTCCAATTTTTGTCCCAATTCTTCCCATTCCCATTGAAACTTTTCAAATCCCTCTCAAAATTGTTGAAATTCTCTTGAAGCTTTTAAAATTCTCTCTAGAATTTTCAAAATCCATGTCCACATGTTTACAATTTCACGTAAAAAAAATGCTAAAATTCCAGTTGAAATTTTTTCAAAGTCCCTTAAAAATTTTCCAATTTTTGTCCCAATTCTTCCCATTCCCATTGAAACTTTTCAAATCCCTCTCAAAATTGTAGAAATTCTGTTAAAGCTTTTAAATTCTCTCTAGAATTTTCAAAATCCATGGCCACATGTTTACAATTTCACATAAAAAAATTGCTAAAATTCCAGTTGAAATTTTTTCAAAGTCCCTTAAAAATTTTCCAATTTTTGTCCCAATTCTTCCCATTCCCATTGAAACTTTTCAAATCCCTCTCAAAATTGTTGAAATTCTCTTGAAGCTTTTAAAATTCTCTCTAGAATTTTCAAAATCCATGGCCACATGTTTACAATTTCACATAAAAAAATGGCTAAAATTCAAGTTGAAATTTTTTCAAAGTCCCTTAAAAATTTTCCAATTTTTGTCCCAATTCTTCCCATTCCCATTGAAACTTTTCAAATCCCTCTCAAAATTGTTGAAATTCTGTTGAAGCTTTTAAAATTCTCTCTAGAATTTTCAAAATCCATGTCCACATGTTTACAATTTCACGTCAAAAAATGGCTAAAATTCCAGTTGAAATTTTTTCAAAGTCCCTTAAAAATTTTCCAATTTTTGTCCCAATTCTTCCCATTCCCATTGAAACTTTTCAAATCCCTCTCAAAATTGTGGAAATTCTCTTGAAGCTTTTAAAATTCTCTCTAGAATTTTCAAAATCCATGGCCACATGTTTACAATTTCACGTAAAAAAAATGCTAAAATTCCAGTTGAAATTTTTTCAAAGTCCCTTAAAAATTTTCCAATTTTTGTCCCAATTCTTCCCATTCCCATTGAAACTTTTCAAATCCCTCTCCAAATTGTTGAAATTCTGTTAAAGCTTTTAAAATTCTCTCTAGAATTTTCAAAATCCATGGCCACATGTTTACAATTTCACATAAAAAAATTGCTAAAATTCCAGTTGAAATTTTTTCAAAGTCCCTTAAAAATTTTCCAATTTTTGTCCCAATTCTTCCCATTCCCATTGAAACTTTTCAAATCCCTCTCAAAATTGTTGAAATTCTCTTGAAGCTTTTAAAATTCTCTCTAGAATTTTCAAAATCCATGGCCACATGTTTACAATTTCACATAAAAAAATGGCTAAAATTCAAGTTGAAATTTTTTCAAAGTCCCTTAAAAATTTTCCAATTTTTGTCCCAATTCTTCCCATTCCCATTGAAACTTTTCAAATCCCTCTCAAAATTGTTGAAATTCTGTTGAAGCTTTTAAAATTCTCTCTAGAATTTTCAAAATCCATGTCCACATGTTTACAATTTCACGTCAAAAAATGGCTAAAATTCCAGTTGAAATTTTTTCAAAGTCCCTTAAAAATTTTCCAATTTTTGTCCCAATTCTTCCCATTCCCATTGAAACTTTTCAAATCCCTCTCAAAATTGTGGAAATTCTCTTGAAGCTTTTAAAATTCTCTCTAGAATTTTCAAAATCCGTGGCCACATGTTTACAATTTCACGTCAAAAAATTGCTAAAATTCCAGTTGAAAATTTTTCAAAGTCCCTTAAAAATTTTCCAATTTTTGTCCCAATTCTTCCCATTCCCATTGAAACTTTTCAAATCCCTCTCAAAATTGTTGAAATTCTCTTGAAGCTTTTAAAATTCTCTCTAGAATTTTCAAAATCCATGGCCACATGTTTACAATTTCACGTCAAAAAATGGCTAAAATTCCAGTTGAAATTTTTTCAAAGTCCCTTAAAAATTTTCCAATTTTTGTCCCAATTCTTCCCATTCCCATTGAAACTTTTCAAATCCCTCTCAAAATTGTTGAAATTCTCTTGAAGCTTTTAAAATTCTCTCTAGAATTTTCAAAATCCATGTCCACATGTTTACAATTTCACGTCAAAAAATTGCTAAAATTCCAGTTGAAATTTTTTCAAAGTCCCTTAAAAATTTTCCAATTTTTGTCCCAATTCTTCCCATTCCCATTGAAACTTTTCAAATCCCTCTCAAAATTGTGGAAATTCTCTTGAAGCTTTTAAAATTCTCTCTAGAATTTTCAAAATCCATGTCCACATGTTTACAATTTCACGTCAAAAAATGGCTAAAATTCCAGTTGAAATTTTTTCAAAGTCCCTGAAAAATTTTCCAATTTTTGTCCCAATTCTTCCCATTCCCATTGAAACTTTTCAAATCCCTCTCAAAATTGTAGAAATTCTCTTGAAGCTTTTAAAATTCTCTCTAGAATTTTCAAAATCCATGGCCACATGTTTACAATTTCACGTCAAAAAATGGCTAAAATTCCAGTTGAAATTTTTTCAAAGTCCCTTAAAAATTTTCCAATTTTTGTCCCAATTCTTCCCATTCCCATTGAAACTTTTCAAATCCCTCTCAAAATTGTTGAAATTCTGTTGAAGCTTTTAAAATTCTCTCTAGAATTTTCAAAATCCATGTCCACATGTTTACAATTTCACGTAACAAAATGGCTAAAATTCCAGTTGAAATTTTTTCAAAGTCCCTTAAAAATTTTCCAATTTTTGTCCCAATTCTTCCCATTCCCATTGAAACTTTTCAAATCCCTCTCAAAATTGTTGAAATTCTCTTGAAACTTTTAAAATTCTCTCTAGAATTTTCAAAATCCATGGCCACATGTTTACAATTTCGCGTCAAAAAATTGCTAAAATTCCAGTTGAAATTTTTTCAAAGTCCCTGAAAAATTTTCCAATTTTTGTCCCAATTCTTCCCATTCCCATTGAAACTTTTCAAATCCCTCTCAAAATTGTTGAAATTCTCTTGAAGCTTTTAAAATTCTCTCTAGAATTTTCAAAATCCATGTCCACATGTTTACAATTTCACGTAAAAAAAATGCTAAAATTCCAGTTGAAATTTTTTCAAAGTCCCTTAAAAATTTTCCAATTTTTGTCCCAATTCTTCCCATTCCCATTGAAACTTTTCAAATCCCTCTCAAAATTGTAGAAATTCTGTTAAAGCTTTTAAAATTCTCTCTAGAATTTTCAAAATCCATGGCCACATGTTTACAATTTCACATAAAAAAATTGCTAAAATTCCAGTTGAAATTTTTTCAAAGTCCCTTAAAAATTTTCCAATTTTTGTCCCAATTCTTCCCATTCCCATTGAAACTTTTCAAATCCCTCTCAAAATTGTTGAAATTCTCTTGAAGCTTTTAAAATTCTCTCTAGAATTTTCAAAATCCATGGCCACATGTTTACAATTTCACATAAAAAAATGGCTAAAATTCAAGTTGAAATTTTTTCAAAGTCCCTTAAAAATTTTCCAATTTTTGTCCCAATTCTTCCCATTCCCATTGAAACTTTTCAAATCCCTCTCAAAATTGTTGAAATTCTGTTGAAGCTTTTAAAATTCTCTCTAGAATTTTCAAAATCCATGTCCACATGTTTACAATTTCACGTCAAAAAATGGCTAAAATTCCAGTTGAAATTTTTTCAAAGTCCCTTAAAAATTTTCCAATTTTTGTCCCAATTCTTCCCATTCCCATTGAAACTTTTCAAATCCCTCTCAAAATTGTGGAAATTCTCTTGAAGCTTTTAAAATTCTCTCTAGAATTTTCAAAATCCATGGCCACATGTTTACAATTTCACGTAAAAAAAATGCTAAAATTCCAGTTGAAATTTTTTCAAAGTCCCTTAAAAATTTTCCAATTTTTGTCCCAATTCTTCCCATTCCCATTGAAACTTTTCAAATCCCTCTCCAAATTGTTGAAATTCTGTTAAAGCTTTTAAAATTCTCTCTAGAATTTTCAAAATCCATGGCCACATGTTTACAATTTCACATAAAAAAATTGCTAAAATTCCAGTTGAAATTTTTTCAAAGTCCCTTAAAAATTTTCCAATTTTTGTCCCAATTCTTCCCATTCCCATTGAAACTTTTCAAATCCCTCTCAAAATTGTTGAAATTCTCTTGAAGCTTTTAAAATTCTCTCTAGAATTTTCAAAATCCATGGCCACATGTTTACAATTTCACATAAAAAAATGGCTAAAATTCAAGTTGAAATTTTTTCAAAGTCCCTTAAAAATTTTCCAATTTTTGTCCCAATTCTTCCCATTCCCATTGAAACTTTTCAAATCCCTCTCAAAATTGTTGAAATTCTGTGAAGCTTTTAAAATTCTCTCTAGAATTTTCAAAATCCATGTCCACATGTTTACAATTTCACGTCAAAAAATGGCTAAAATTCCAGTTGAAATTTTTTCAAAGTCCCTTAAAAATTTTCCAATTTTTGTCCCAATTCTTCCCATTCCCATTGAAACTTTTCAAATCCCTCTCAAAATTGTGGAAATTCTCTTGAAGCTTTTAAAATTCTCTCTAGAATTTTCAAAATCCATGGCCACATGTTTACAATTTCACGTAACAAAATGGCTAAAATTCCAGTTGAAAATTTTTCAAAGTCCCTTAAAAATTTTCCAATTTTTGTCCCAATTCTTCCCATTCCCATTGAAACTTTTCAAATCCCTCTCAAAATTGTTGAAATTCTCTTGAAGCTTTTAAAATTCTCTCTAGAATTTTCAAAATCCATGTCCACATGTTTACAATTTCACGTCAAAAAATGGCTAAAATTCCAGTTGAAATTTTTTCAAAGTCCCTTAAAAATTTTCCAATTTTTGTCCCAATTCTTCCCATTCCCATTGAAACTTTTCAAATCCCTCTCAAAATTGTAGAAATTCTGTTAAAGCTTTTAAAATTCTCTCTAGAATTTTCAAAATCCATGGCCACATGTTTACAATTTCACATAAAAAAATTGCTAAAATTCCAGTTGAAATTTTTTCAAAGTCCCTTAAAAATTTTCCAATTTTTGTCCCAATTCTTCCCATTCCCATTGAAACTTTTCAAATCCCTCTCAAAATTGTTGAAATTCTCTTGAAGCTTTTAAAATTCTCTCTAGAATTTTCAAAATCCATGGCCACATGTTTACAATTTCACGTAACAAAATGGCTAAAATTCCAGTTGAAATTTTTTCAAAGTCCCTTAAAAATTTTCCAATTTTTGTCCCAATTCTTCCCATTCCCATTGAAACTTTTCAAATCCCTCTCAAAATTGTTGAAATTCTCTTGAAGCTTTTAAAATTCTCTCTAGAATTTTCAAAATCCATGTCCACATGTTTACAATTTCACGTCAAAAAATGGCTAAAATTCCAGTTGAAATTTTTTCAAAGTCCCTTAAAAATTTTCCAATTTTTGTCCCAATTCTTCCCATTCCCATTGAAACTTTCAAATCCCTCTCAAAATTGTTGAAATTCTCTTGTGAAGCTTTTAAAATTCTCTCTAGAATTTTCAAAATCCATGGCCACATGTTTACAATTTCACGTAACAAAATGGCTAAAATTCCAGTTGAAATTTTTTCAAAGTCCCTTAAAAATTTTCCAATTTTTGTCCCAATTCTTCCCATTCCCATTGAAACTTTTCAAATCCCTCTCCAAATTGTTGAAATTCTGTTGAAGCTTTTAAAATTCTCTCTAGAATTTTCAAAATCCATGGCCACATGTTTACAATTTCACGTAACAAAATGGCTAAAATTCCAGTTGAAAATTTTTCAAAGTCCCTGAAAAATTTTCCAATTTTTGTCCCAATTCTTCCCATTCCCATTGAAACTTTTCAAATCCCTCTCAAAATTGTTGAAATTCTCTTGAAGCTTTTAAAATTCTCTCTAGAATTTTCAAAATCCATGGCCACATGTTTACAATTTCACGTCAAAAAATGGCTAAAATTCCAGTTGAAAATTTTTCAAAGTCCCTTAAAAATTTTCCAATTTTTGTCCCAATTCTTCCCATTCCCATTGAAACTTTTCAAATCCCTCTCAAAATTGTTGAAATTCTCTTGAAGCTTTTAAAATTCTCTCTAGAATTTTCAAAATCCATGTCCACATGTTTACAATTTCACGTCAAAAAATGGCTAAAATTCCAGTTGAAATTTTTTCAAAGTCCCTTAAAAATTTTCCAATTTTTGTCCCAATTCTTCCCATTCCCATTGAAACTTTTCAAATCCCTCTCAAAATTGTAGAAATTCTGTTGAAGCTTTTAAAATTCTCTCTAGAATTTTCAAAATCCATGGCCACATGTTTACAATTTCACATAAAAAAATTGCTAAAATTCCAGTTGAAATTTTTTCAAAGTCCCTTAAAAATTTTCCAATTTTTGTCCCAATTCTTCCCATTCCCATTGAAACTTTTCAAATCCCTCTCAAAATTGTTGAAATTCTCTTGAAGCTTTTAAAATTCTCTCTAGAATTTTCAAAATCCATGTCCACATGTTTACAATTTCACGTAACAAAATGGCTAAAATTCCAGTTGAAATTTTTTCAAAGTCCCTTAAAAATTTTCCAATTTTTGTCCCAATTCTTCCCATTCCCATTGAAACTTTTCAAATCCCTCTCAAAATTGTTGAAATTCTCTTGAAGCTTTTAAAATTCTCTCTAGAATTTTCAAAATCCATGGCCACATGTTTACAATTTCACGTCAAAAAATGGCTAAAATTCCAGTTGAAATTTTTTCAAAGTCCCTTAAAAATTTTCCAATTTTTGTCCCAATTCTTCCCATTCCCATTGAAACTTTTCAAATCCCTCTCAAAATTGTTGAAATTCTCTTGAAGCTTTTAAAATTCTCTCTAGAATTTTCAAAATCCATGTCCACATGTTTACAATTTCACGTAAAAAAATTGCTAAAATTCCAGTTGAAATTTTTTCAAAGTCCCTTAAAATTTTCCAATTTTTGTCCCAATTCTTCCCATTCCCATTGAAACTTTTCAAATCCCTCTCAAAATTGTTGAAATTCTCTTGAAGCTTTTAAAATTCTCTCTAGAATTTTCAAAATCCATGGGCCACATGTTTACAATTTCACGTAAAAAAAATGCTAAAATTCCAGTTGAAAGTTTTTCAAAGTCCCTTAAAAATTTTCCAATTTTTGTCCCAATTCTTCCCATTCCCATTGAAACTTTTCAAATCCCTCTCAAAATTGTTGAAATTCTCTTGAAGCTTTTAAAATTCTCTCTAGAATTTTCAAAATCCATGGCCACATGTTTACAATTTCACGTCAAAAAATGGCTAAAATTCCAGTTGAAATTTTTTCAAAGTCCCTTAAAAATTTTCCAATTTTTGTCCCAATTCTTCCCATTCCCATTGAAACTTTTCAAATCCCTCTCAAAATTGTTGAAATTCTCTTGAAGCTTTTAAAATTCTCTCTAGAATTTTCAAAATCCATGTCCACATGTTTACAATTTCACGTAAAAAAATTGCTAAAATTCCAGTTGAAATTTTTTCAAAGTCCCTTAAAAATTTTCCAATTTTTGTCCCAATTCTTCCCATTCCCATTGAAACTTTTCAAATCCCTCTCAAAATTGTTGAAATTCTCTTGAAGCTTTTAAAATTCTCTCTAGAATTTTCAAAATCCATGGCCACATGTTTACAATTTCACGTAAAAAAAATGCTAAAATTCCAGTTGAAAGTTTTTCAAAGTCCCTTAAAAATTTTCCAATTTTTGTCCCAATTCTTCCCATTCCCATTGAAACTTTTCAAATCCCTCTCAAAATTGTTGAAATTCTCTTGAAGCTTTTAAAATTCTCTCTAGAATTTTCAAAATCCATGGCCACATGTTTACAATTTCACGTCAAAAAATGGCTAAAATTCCAGTTGAAATTTTTTCAAAGTCCCTTAAAAATTTTCCAATTTTTGTCCCAATTCTTCCCATTCCCATTGAAACTTTTCAAATCCCTCTCAAAATTGTTGAAATTCTCTTGAAACTTTTAAAATTCTCTCTAGAATTTTCAAAATCCATGGCCACATGTTTACAATTTCGCGTCAAAAAATTGCTAAAATTCCAGTTGAAATTTTTTCAAAGTCCCTGAAAAATTTTCCAATTTTTGTCCCAATTCTTCCCATTCCCATTGAAACTTTTCAAATCCCTCTCAAAATTGTTGAAATTCTCTTGAAGCTTTTAAAATTCTCTCTAGAATTTTCAAAATCCATGTCCACATGTTTACAATTTCACTTAAAAAAATGGCTAAAATTCCAGTTGAAATTTTTTCAAAGTCCCTTAAAAATTTTCCAATTTTTGTCCCAATTCTTCCCATTCCCATTGAAACTTTTCAAATCCCTCTCAAAATTGTTGAAATTCTCTTGAAGCTTTTAAAATTCTCTCTAGAATTTTCAAAATCCATGGCCACATGTTTACAATTTCACGTCAAAAAATGGCTAAAATTCCAGTTGAAAATTTTTCAAAGTCCCTTAAAAATTTTCCAATTTTTGTCCCAATTCTTCCCATTCCCATTGAAACTTTTCAAATCCCTCTCAAAATTGTTGAAATTCTCTTGAAGCTTTTAAAATTCTCTCTAGAATTTTCAAAATCCATGGCCACATGTTTACAATTTCACGTCAAAAAATGGCTAAAATTCCAGTTGAAATTTTTTCAAAGTCCCTTAAAAATTTTCCAATTTTTGTCCCAATTCTTCCCATTCCCATTGAAACTTTTCAAATCCCTCTCAAAATTGTAGAAATTCTGTTAAAGCTTTTAAAATTCTCTCTAGAATTTTCAAAATCCATGGCCACATGTTTACAATTTCACATAAAAAAATTGCTAAAATTCCAGTTGAAATTTTTTCAAAGTCCCTTAAAAATTTTCCAATTTTTGTCCCAATTCTTCCCATTCCCATTGAAACTTTTCAAATCCCTCTCAAAATTGTTGAAATTCTCTTGAAGCTTTTAAAATTCTCTCTAGAATTTTCAAAATCCATGGCCACATGTTTACAATTTCACGTAACAAAATGGCTAAAATTCCAGTTGAAATTTTTTCAAAGTCCCTTAAAAATTTTCCAATTTTTGTCCCAATTCTTCCCATTCCCATTGAAACTTTTCAAATCCCTCTCAAAATTGTTGAAATTCTCTTGAAGCTTTTAAAATTCTCTCTAGAATTTTCAAAATCCATGGCCACATGTTTACAATTTCACGTCAAAAAATTGCTAAAATTCCAGTTGAAATTTTTTCAAAGTCCCTTAAAAATTTTCCAATTTTTGTCCCAATTCTTCCCATTCCCATTGAAACTTTTCAAATCCCTCTCAAAATTGTTGAAATTCTCTTGAAGCTTTTAAAATTCTCTCTAGAATTTTCAAAATCCATGTCCACATGTTTACAATTTCACGTCAAAAAATGGCTAAAATTCCAGTTGAAATTTTTTCAAAGTCCCTTAAAAATTTTCCAATTTTTGTCCCAATTCTTCCCATTCCCATTGAAACTTTTCAAATCCCTCTCAAAATTGTTGAAATTCTCTTGAAGCTTTTAAAATTCTCTCTAGAATTTTCAAAATCCATGGCCACATGTTTACAATTTCACGTAACAAAATGGCTAAAATTCCAGTTGAAATTTTTTCAAAGTCCCTTAAAAATTTTCCAATTTTTGTCCCAATTCTTCCCATTCCCATTGAAACTTTTCAAATCCCTCTCCAAATTGTTGAAATTCTCTTGAAGCTTTTAAAATTCTCTCTAGAATTTTCAAAATCCATGGCCACATGTTTACAATTTCACGTAACAAAATGGCTAAAATTCCAGTTGAAAATTTTTCAAAGTCCCTGAAAAATTTTCCAATTTTTGTCCCAATTCTTCCCATTCCCATTGAAACTTTTCAAATCCCTCTCAAAATTGTTGAAATTCTCTTGAAGCTTTTAAAATTCTCTCTAGAATTTTCAAAATCCATGGCCACATGTTTACAATTTCACGTCAAAAAATGGCTAAAATTCCAGTTGAAATTTTTTCAAAGTCCCTTAAAAATTTTCCAATTTTTGTCCCAATTCTTCCCATTCCCATTGAAACTTTTCAAATCCCTCTCAAAATTGTTGAAATTCTCTTGAAGCTTTTAAAATTCTCTCTAGAATTTTCAAAATCCATGTCCACATGTTTACAATTTCACTTAAAAAAATGGCTAAAATTCCAGTTGAAATTTTTTCAAAGTCCCTTAAAAATTTTCCAATTTTTGTCCCAATTCTTCCCATTCCCATTGAAACTTTTCAAATCCCTCTCAAAATTGTTGAAATTCTCTTGAAGCTTTTAAAATTCTCTCTAGAATTTTCAAAATCCATGGCCACATGTTTACAATTTCACGTCAAAAAATGGCTAAAATTCCAGTTGAAGTTTTTTCAAAGTCCCTGATAAAATTTTCCAATTTTTGTCCCAATTCTTCCCATTCCCATTGAAACTTTTCAAATCCCTCTCAAAATTGTGGAAATTCTCTTGAAGCTTTTAAAATTCTCTCTAGAATTTTCAAAATCCATGGCCACATGTTTACAATTTCACGTAACAAAATGGCTAAAATTCCAGTTGAAATTTTTTCAAAGTCCCTTAAAAATTTTCCAATTTTTGTCCCAATTCTTCCCATTCCCATTGAAACTTTTCAAATCCCTCTCAAAATTGTTGAAATTCTCTTGAAGCTTTTAAAATTCTCTCTAGAATTTTCAACATCTATGTCCACATGTTTACAATTTCACGTCAAAAAATTGCTAAAATTCCAGTTGAAATTTTTTCAAAGTCCCTTAAAAATTTTCCAATTTTTGTCCCAATTCTTCCCATTCCCATTAAAACTTTTCAAATCCCTCTCAAAATTGTTGAAATTCTCTTGAAGCTTTTAAAATTCTCTCTAGAATTTTCAAAATCCATGTCCACATGTTTACAATTTCACGTCAAAAAATGGCTAAAATTCCAGTTGAAATTTTTTCAAAGTCCCTTAAAAATTTTCCAATTTTTGTCCCAATTCTTCCCATTCCCATTGAAACTTTTCAAATCCCTCTCAAAATTGTTGAAATTCTCTTGAAGCTTTTAAAATTCTCTCTAGAATTTTCAAAATCCATGGCCACATGTTTACAATTTCACGTAAAAAAAATGCTAAAATTCCAGTTGAAATTTTTTCAAAGTCCCTTAAAAATTTTCCAATTTTTGTCCCAATTCTTCCCATTCCCATTGAAACTTTTCAAATCCCTCTCAAAATTGTTGAAATTCTCTTGAAGCTTTTAAAATTCTCTCTAGAATTTTCAAAATCCATGGCCACATATTTACAATTTCACGTCAAAAAATTGCTAAAATTCCAGTTGAAATTTTTTCAAAGTCCCTAAAAAATTTTCCAATTTTTGTCCCAATTCTTCCCATTCCCATTGAAACTTTTCAAATCCCTCTCAAAATTGTTGAAATTTTCTTGAAGCTTTTAAAATTCTCTCTAGAATTTTCAAAATCCATGTCCACATGTTTACAGTTTCATGTAAAAAAAATGCTAAAATTCCAGTTGAAATTTTTTCAAAGTCCCTTAAAAATTTTCCCATTTTTGTCCCAATTCTTCCCATTCCCATTGAAACTTTTCAAATCCCTCTCAAAATTGTTGAAATTCTGTTAAAGCTTTTAAAATTCTCTCTAGAATTTTCAAAATCCATGTCCACATGTTTACAATTTCGCGTCAAAAAATGGCTAAAATTCCAGTTGAAATTTTTTCAAAGTCCCTGAAAAATTTTCCAATTTTTGTCCCAATTCTTCCCATTCCCATTGAAACTTTTCAAATCCCTCTCAAAATTGTTGAAATTCTCTTGAAGCTTTTAAAATTCTCTCTAGAATTTTCAAAATCCATGTCCACATGTTTACAATTTCACGTAACAAAATGGCTAAAATTCCAGTTGAAATTTTTTCAAAGTCCCTTAAAAATTTTCCAATTTTTGTCCCAATTCTTCCCATTCCCATTGAAACTTTTCAAATCCCTCTCAAAATTGTTGAAATTCTCTTGAAGCTTTTAAAATTCTCTCTAGAATTTTCAAAATCCATGTCCACATGTTTACAATTTCACTTAAAAAAATGGCTAAAATTCCAGTTGAAATTTTTTCAAAGTCCCTTAAAAATTTTCCAATTTTTGTCCCAATTCTTCCCATTCCCATTGAAACTTTTCAAATCCCTCTCAAAATTGTTGAAATTCTCTTGAAGCTTTTAAAATTCTCTCTAGAATTTTCAAAATCCATGGCCACATGTTTACAATTTCACGTCAAAAAATGGCTAAAATTCCAGTTGAAATTTTTTCAAAGTCCCTGATAAAATTTTCCAATTTTTGTCCCAATTCTTCCCATTCCCATTGAAACTTTTCAAATCCCTCTCAAAATTGTGGAAATTCTCTTGAAGCTTTTAAAATTCTCTCTAGAATTTTCAAAATCCATGTCCACATGTTTACAATTTCACGTAACAAAATGGCTAAAATTCCAGTTGAAAATTTTTCAAAGTCCCTTAAAAATTTTCCAATTTTTGTCCCAATTCTTCCCATTCCCATTGAAACTTTTCAAATCCCTCTCAAAATTGTTGAAATTCTCTTGAAGCTTTTAAAATTCTCTCTAGAATTTTCAAAATCCATGGCCACATGTTTACAATTTCACGTCAAAAAATGGCTAAAATTCCAGTTGAAATTTTTTCAAAGTCCCTTAAAAATTTTCCAATTTTTGTCCCAATTCTTCCCATTCCCATTGAAACTTTTCAAATCCCTCTCAAAATTGTTGAAATTCTCTTGAAGCTTTTAAAATTCTCTCTAGAATTTTCAAAATCCATGGCCACATGTTTACAATTTCACGTCAAAAAATGGCTAAAATTCCAGTTGAAATTTTTTCAAAGTCCCTTAAAAATTTTCCAATTTTTGTCCCAATTCTTCCCATTCCCATTGAAACTTTTCAAATCCCTCTCAAAATTGTTGAAATTCTCTTGAAGCTTTTAAAATTCTCTCTAGAATTTTCAAAATCCATGGCCACATGTTTACAATTTCACGTAACAAAATGGCTAAAATTCCAGTTGAAATTTTTTCAAAGTCCCTTAAAAATTTTCCAATTTTTGTCCCAATTCTTCCCATTCCCATTGAAACTTTTCAAATCCCTCTCAAAATTGTTGAAATTCTCTTGAAGCTTTTAAAATTCTCTCTAGAATTTTCAAAATCCATGTCCACATGTTTACAATTTCACGTAACAAAATGGCTAAAATTCCAGTTGAAATTTTTTCAAAGTCCCTGAAAAATTTTCCAATTTTTGTCCCAATTCTTCCCATTCCCATTGAAACTTTTCAAATCCCTCTCAAAATTGTTGAAATTCTCTTGAAGCTTTTAAAATTCTCTCTAGAATTTTCAAAATCCATGGCCACATGTTTACAATTTCACGTCAAAAAATGGCTAAAATTCCAGTTGAAATTTTTTCAAAGTCCCTTAAAAATTTTCCAATTTTTGTCCCAATTCTTCCCATTCCCATTGAAACTTTTCAAATCCCTCTCAAAATTGTTGAAATTCTGTTAAAGCTTTTAAAATTCTCTCTAGAATTTTCAAAATCCATGTCCACATGTTTACAATTTCATGTAAAAAAAATGCTAAAATTCCAGTTGAAATTTTTTCAAAGTCCCTTAAAAATTTTCCAATTTTTGTCCCCATTCTTCCCATTCCCATTGAAACTTTTCAAATCCCTCTCAAAATTGTTGAAATTCTCTTGAAGCTTTTAAAATTCTCTCTAGAATTTTCAAAATCCATGTCCACATGTTTACAATTTCACATAAAAAAATGGCTAAAATTCCAGTTGAAATTTTTTCAAAGTCCCTTAAAAATTTTCCAATTTTTGTCCCAATTCTTCCCATTCCCATTGAAACTTTTCAAATCCCTCTCAAAATTGTTGAAATTCTGTTGAAGCTTTTAAAATTCTCTCTAGAATTTTCAAAATCCATGTCCACATGTTTACAATTTCACGTAAAAAAAATGCTAAAATTCCAGTTGAAATTTTTTAAAGTCCCTTAAAAATTTTCCAATTTTTGTCCCAATTCTTCCCATTCCCATTGAAACTTTTCAAATCCCTCTCAAAATTGTTGAAATTCTCTTGAAGCTTTTAAAATTCTCTCTAGAATTTTCAAAATCCATGGCCACATGTTTACAATTTCACGTAACAAAATGGCTAAAATTCCAGTTGAAATTTTTTCAAAGTCCCTGAAAAATTTTCCAATTTTTGTCCCAATTCTTCCCATTCCCATTGAAACTTTTCAAATCCCTCTCAAAATTGTTGAAATTCTCTTGAAGCTTTTAAAATTCTCTCTAGAATTTTCAAAATCCATGGCCACATGTTTACAATTTCACGTCAAAAAATTGCTAAAATTCCAGTTGAAATTTTTTCAAAGTCCCTTAAAAATTTTCCAATTTTTGTCCCAATTCTTCCCATTCCCATTGAAACTTTTCAAATCCCTCTCAAAATTGTTGAAATTCTCTTGAAGCTTTTAAAATTCTCTCTAGAATTTTCAAAATCCATGTCCACATGTTTACAATTTCACGTCAAAAAATGGCTAAAATTCCAGTTGAAATTTTTTCAAAGTCCCTTAAAAATTTTCCAATTTTTGTCCCAATTCTTCCCATTTCCCATTGAAACTTTTCAAATCCCTCTCAAAATTGTTGAAATTCTCTTGAAGCTTTTAAAATTCTCTCTAGAATTTTCAAAATCCATGGCCACATGTTTACAATTTCACGTAACAAAATGGCTAAAATTCCAGTTGAAATTTTTTCAAAGTCCCTTAAAAATTTTCCAATTTTTGTCCCAATTCTTCCCATTCCCATTGAAACTTTTCAAATCCCTCTCCAAATTGTTGAAATTCTCTTGAAGCTTTTAAAATTCTCTCTAGAATTTTCAAAATCCATGGCCACATGTTTACAATTTCACGTAACAAAATGGCTAAAATTCCAGTTGAAAATTTTTCAAAGTCCCTGAAAAATTTTCCAATTTTTGTCCCAATTCTTCCCATTCCCATTGAAACTTTTCAAATCCCTCTCAAAATTGTTGAAATTCTCTTGAAGCTTTTAAAATTCTCTCTAGAATTTTCAAAATCCATGGCCACATGTTTACAATTTCACGTCAAAAAATGGCTAAAATTCCAGTTGAAATTTTTTCAAAGTCCCTTAAAAATTTTCCAATTTTTGTCCCAATTCTTCCCATTCCCATTGAAACTTTTCAAATCCCTCTCAAAATTGTTGAAATTCTCTTGAAGCTTTTAAAATTCTCTCTAGATTTTCAAAATCCATGTCCACATGTTTACAATTTCACTTAAAAAAATGGCTAAAATTCCAGTTGAAATTTTTTCAAAGTCCCTTAAAAATTTTCCAATTTTTGTCCCAATTCTTCCCATTCCCATTGAAACTTTTCAAATCCCTCTCAAAATTGTTGAAATTCTCTTGAAGCTTTTAAAATTCTCTCTAGAATTTTCAAAATCCATGGCCACATGTTTA
Source organism: Streptopelia decaocto (assembly GCF_964273445.1). Taxonomy (NCBI): domain Eukaryota; kingdom Metazoa; phylum Chordata; class Aves; order Columbiformes; family Columbidae; genus Streptopelia; species Streptopelia decaocto. Next base: position 19,938 of record NW_028117106.1, read on the forward strand.
CAATTTCACGTCAAAAAATGGCTAAAATTCCAGTTGAAGTTTTTTCAAAGTCCCTGATAAAATTTTCCAATTTTTGTCCCAATTCTTCCCATTCCCATTGAAACTTTTCAAATCCCTCTCAAAATTGTGGAAATTCTCTTGAAGCTTTTAAAATTCTCTCTAGAATTTTCAAAATCCATGGCCACATGTTTACAATTTCACGTAACAAAATGGCTAAAATTCCAGTTGAAATTTTTTCAAAGTCCCTTAAAAATTTTCCAATTTTTGTCCCAATTCTTCCCATTCCCATTGAAACTTTTCAAATCCCTCTCAAAATTGTTGAAATTCTCTTGAAGCTTTTAAAATTCTCTCTAGAATTTTCAACATCTATGTCCACATGTTTACAATTTCACGTCAAAAAATTGCTAAAATTCCAGTTGAAATTTTTTCAAAGTCCCTTAAAAATTTTCCAATTTTTGTCCCAATTCTTCCCATTCCCATTGAAACTTTTCAAATCCCTCTCAAAATTGTTGAAATTCTCTTGAAGCTTTTAAAATTCTCTCTAGAATTTTCAAAATCCATGTCCACATGTTTACAATTTCACGTCAAAAAATGGCTAAAATTCCAGTTGAAATTTTTTCAAAGTCCCTTAAAAATTTTCCAATTTTTGTCCCAATTCTTCCCATTCCCATTGAAACTTTTCAAATCCCTCTCAAAATTGTTGAAATTCTCTTGAAGCTTTTAAAATTCTCTCTAGAATTTTCAAAATCCATGGCCACATGTTTACAATTTCACGTAAAAAAAATGCTAAAATTCCAGTTGAAATTTTTTCAAAGTCCCTTAAAAATTTTCCAATTTTTGTCCCAATTCTTCCCATTCCCATTGAAACTTTTCAAATCCCTCTCAAAATTGTTGAAATTCTCTTGAAGCTTTTAAAATTCTCTCTAGAATTTTCAAAATCCATGGCCACATATTTACAATTTCACGTCAAAAAATTGCTAAAATTCCAGTTGAAATTTTTTCAAAGTCCCTTAAAAATTTTCCAATTTTTGTCCCAATTCTTCCCATTCCCATGGAAACTTTTCAAATCCCTCTCAAAATTGTTGAAATTTTCTTGAAGCTTTTAAAATTCTCTCTAGAATTTTCAAAATCCATGTCCACATGTTTACAGTTTCATGTAAAAAAAATGCTAAAATTCCAGTTGAAATTTTTTCAAAGTCCCTTAAAAATTTTCCCATTTTTGTCCCAATTCTTCCCATTCCCATTGAAACTTTTCAAATCCCTCTCAAAATTGTTGAAATTCTGTTAAAGCTTTTAAAATTCTCTCTAGAATTTTCAAAATCCATGTCCACATGTTTACAATTTCACGTCAAAAAATTGCTAAAATTCCAGTTGAAATTTTTTCAAAGTCCCTTAAAAATTTTCCAATTTTTGTCCCCATTCTTCCCATTCCCATTGAAACTTTTCAAATCCCTCTCAAAATTGTTGAAATTCTCTTGAAGCTTTTAAAATTCTCTCTAGAATTTTCAAAATCCATGGCCACATGTTTACAATTTCACATAAAAAAATGGCTAAAATTCCAGTTGAAATTTTTTCAAAGTCCCTGAAAAATTTTCCAATTTTTGTCCCAATTCTTCCCATTCCCATTGAAACTTTTCAAATCCCTCTCAAAATTGTTGAAATTCTGTTGAAGCTTTTAAAATTCTCTCTAGAATTTTCAAAATC
>NW_028117105.1:0-44418 GCF_964273445.1 Streptopelia decaocto
AAATCCATGTCCACATGTTTACAATTTCACGTCAAAAAATGGCTAAAATTCAAGTTGAAATTTTTTCAAAGTCCCTTAAAAATTTTCCAATTTTTGTCCCAATTCTTCCCATTCCCATTGAAACTTTTCAAATCCCTCTCAAATTGTTTAAATTCTCTTGAAGCTTTTAAAATTCTCTCTAGAATTTTCAAAATCCATGTCCACATGTTTACAATTTCACATAAAAAAATTGCTAAAATTCCAGTTGAAATTTTTTCAAAGTCCCTTAAAAGTTTTCCAATTTTTGTCCCAATTCTTCCCATTCCCATTGAAACTTTTCAAATCCCTCTCAAAATTGTTGAAATTCTCTTGAAGCTTTTAAAATTCTCTCTAGAATTTTCAAAATCCATGGCCACATGTTTACAATTTCACGTCAAAAAATGGCTAAAATTCCAGTTGAAATTTTTTCAAAGTCCCTTAAAAATTTTCCAATTTTTGTCCCAATTCTTCCCATTCCCATTGAAACTTTTCAAATCCCTCTCAAAATTGTTGAAATTCTCTTGAAGCTTTTAAAATTCTCTCTAGAATTTTCAAAATCCATGGCCACATGTTTACAATTTCACGACAAAAAATTGCTAAAATTCCAGTTGAAATTTTTTCAAAGTCCCTTAAAAATTTTCCAATTTTTGTCCCAATTCTTCCCATTCCCATTGAAACTTTTCAAATCCCTCTCAAAATTGTTGAAATTCTCTTGAAGCTTTTAAAATTCTCTCTAGAATTTTCAAATCCATGTCCACATGTTTACAATTTCACGTCAAAAAATGGCTAAAATTCCAGTTGAAATTTTTTCAAAGTCCCTTAAAAATTTTCCAATTTTTGTCCCAATTCTTCCCATTCCCATTGAAACTTTTCAAATCCCTCTCAAAATTGTTGAAATTCTCTTGAAGCTTTTTAAATTCTCTCTAGAATTTTCAAAATCCATGTCCACATGTTTACAATTTCACGTAAAAAAAATGGTAAAATTCCAGTTGAAATTTTTTCAAAGTCCCTTAAAAATTTTCCAATTTTTGTCCCAATTCTTCCCATTCCCATTGAAACTTTTCAAATCCCTCTCAAAATTGTTGAAATTCTCTTGAAGCTTTTAAAATTCTCTCTAGAATTTTCAAAATCCATGGCCACATGTTTACAATTTCACGTCAAAAAATTGCTAAAATTCCAGTTGAAATTTTTTCAAAGTCCCTTAAAAATTTTCCAATTTTTGTCCCAATTCTTCCCATTCCCATTGAAACTTTTCAAATCCCTCTCAAAATTGTTGAAATGCTGTTGAAGCTTTTAAAATTCTCTCTAGAATTTTCAAATCCATGTCCACATGTTTACAATTTCACGTCAAAAAATGGCTAAAATTCCAGTTGAAATTTTTTCAAAGTCCCTTAAAAATTTTCCAATTTTTGTCCCAATTCTTCCCATTCCCATTGAAACTTTTCAAATCCCTCTCAAAATTGTTGAAATTCTCTTGAAGCTTTTAAAATTCTCTCTAGAATTTTCAAAATCCATGTCCACATGTTTACAATTTCACATAAAAAAATGGTTAAAATTCCAGTTGAAATTTTTTCAAAGTCCCTTAAAAATTTTCAATTTTTGTCCCAATTCTTCCCATTCCCATTGAAACTTTTCAAATCCCTCTCAAAATTGTTGAAATTCTCTTGAAGCTTTTAAAATTCTCTCTAGAATTTTCAAAATCCATGTCCACATGTTTACAATTTCACGTCAAAAAATGGCTAAAATTCCAGTTGAAATTTTTTCAAAGTCCCTTAAAAATTTTCCAATTTTTGTCCCAATTCTTCCCATTCCCATTGAAACTTTTCAAATCCCTCTCAAAATTGTTGACATTCTCTTGAAGCTTTTAAAATTCTCTCTAGAATTTTCAAAATCCATGTCCACATGTTTACAATTTCACGTCAAAAAATTGCTAAAATTCAAGTTGAAATTTTTTCAAAGTCCCTTAAAAATTTTTCAATTTTTGTCCCAATTCTTCCCATTCCCATTGAAACTTTTCAAATCCCTCTCAAAATTGTTGAAATTCTCTTGAAGCTTTTAAAATTCTCTCTAGAATTTTCAAAATCCATGTCCACATATTTACAATTTCACATAAAAAAATTGCTAAAATTCCAGTTGAAATTTTTTCAAAGTCCCTTAAAAATTTTCCAATTTTTGTCCCAATTCTTCCCATTCCCATTGAAACTTTTCAAATCCCTCTCAAAATTGTTGAAATTCTCTTGAAGCTTTTAAAATTCTCTCTAGAATTTTCAAAATCCATGTCCACATGTTTACAATTTCACGTCAAAAAATGGCTAAAATTCCAGTTGAAATTTTTTCAAAGTCCCTTAAAAATTTTCCAATTTTTGTCCCAATTCTTCCCATTCCCATTGAAACTTTTCAAATCCCTCTCAAAATTGTTGAAATTCTCTTGAAGCTTTTAAAATTCTCTCTAGAATTTTCAAAATCCATGTCCACATGTTTACAATTTCACGTCAAAAAATGGCTAAAATTCCAGTTGAAATTTTTTCAAAGTCCCTTAAAAATTTTCCAATTTTTGTCCCAATTCTTCCCATTCCCATTGAAACTTTTCAATCCCTCTCAAAATTGTTGAAATTCTGTTGAAGCTTTTAAAATTCTCTCTAGAATTTTCAAAATCCATGTCCACATGTTTACAATTTCACGTCAAAAAATTGCTAAAATTCAAGTTGAAATTTTTCAAAGTCCCTTAAAAATTTTCCAATTTTTGTCCCAATTCTTCCCATTCCCATTGAACTTTTCAAATCCCTCTCAAAATTGTTTAAATTCTCTTGAAGCTTTTAAAATTCTCTCTAGAATTTTCAAAATCCATGTCCACATGTTTACAATTTCACGTCAAAAAATTGCTAAAATTCCAGTTGAAATTTTTTCAAAGTCCCTTAAAAATTTTCCAATTTTTGTCCCAATTCTTCCCATTCCCATTGAAACTTTTCAAATCCCTCTCAAAATTGTTGAAATTCTCTTGAAGCTTTTAAAATTCTCTCTAGAATTTTCAAATCCACTTCAACATGTTTACAATTTCACGTCAAAAAATGGCTAAAATTCCAGTTGAAATTTTTTCAAAGTCCCTTAAAAATTTTCCAATTTTTGTCCCAATTCTTCCCATTCCCATTGAAACTTTTCAAATCCCTCTCAAAATTGTTGAAATTCTCTTGAAGCTTTTTAAAATTCTCTCTAGAATTTTCAAAATCCATGGCCACATGTTTACAATTTCACGTCAAAAAATGGCTAAAATTCCAGTTGAAATTTTTTCAAAGTCCCTTAAAAATTTTCCAATTTTTGTCCCAATTCTTCCCATTCCCATTGAAACTTTTCAAATCCCTCTCAAAATTGTTGAAATTCTGTTGAGGCTTTTAAAATTCTCTCTAGAATTTTCAAAATCCATGTCCACATGTTTACAATTTCACGTCAAAAAATGGCTAAAATTCAAGTTGAAATTTTTTCAAAGTCCCTTAAAAATTTTTCAATTTTTGTCCCAATTCTTCCCATTCCCATTGAAACTTTTCAAATCCCTCTCAAAATTGTTGAAATTCTGTTGAAGCTTTTAAAATTCTCTCTAGAATTTTCAAAATCCATGTCCACATGTTTACAATTTCACATAAAAAAATGGTTAAAATTCCAGTTGAAATTTTTTCAAAGTCCCTTAAAAATTTTCCAATTTTTGTCCCAATTCTTCCCATTCCCATTGAAACTTTTCAAATCCCTCTCCAAAATTGTTGAAATTCTGTTGAAGCTTTTAAAATTCTCTCTAGAATTTTCAAAATCCATGTCCACATGTTTACAATTTCACGTCAAAAAATGGCTAAAATTCCAGTTGAAATTTTTTCAAAGTCCCTTAAAAATTTTCCAATTTTTGTCCCAATTCTTCCCATTCCCATTGAAACTTTTCAAATCCCTCTCAAAATTGTTGACATTCTCTTGAAGCTTTTAAAATTCTCTCTAGAATTTTCAAAATCCATGGCCACATGTTTACAATTTCACGTCAAAAAATGGCTAAAATTCCAGTTGAAATTTTTTCAAAGTCCCTTAAAAATTTTCCAATTTTTGTCCCAATTCTTCCCATTCCCATTGAAACTTTTCAAATCCCTCTCAAAATTGTTGAAATTCTGTTGAAGCTTTTAAAATTCTCTCTAGAATTTTCAAAATCCATGGCCACATGTTTACAATTTCACGTAAAAAAAATGGTAAAATTCCAGTTGAAATTTTTTCAAAGTCCCTTAAAAATTTTCCAATTTTTGTCCCAATTCTTCCCATTCCCATTGAAACTTTTCAAATCCCTCTCAAAATTGTTGAAATTCTCTTGAAGCTTTTTAAATTCTCTCTAGAATTTTCAAAATCCATGTCCACATGTTTACAATTTCACGTAAAAAAAATGGTAAAATTCCAGTTGAAATTTTTTCAAAGTCCCTTAAAAATTTTCCAATTTTTGTCCCAATTCTTCCCATTCCCATTGAAACTTTTCAAATCCCTCTCAAAATTGTTGAATTCTCTTGAAGCTTTTAAAATTCTCTCTAGAATTTTCAAAATCCATGGCCACATGTTTACAATTTCACGTCAAAAAATGGCTAAAATTCCAGTTGAAATTTTTTCAAAGTCCCTTAAAAATTTTCCAATTTTTGTCCCAATTCTTCCCATTCCCATTGAAACTTTTCAAATCCCTCTCCAAATTGTTGAAATTCTCTTGAAGCTTTTAAAATTCTCTCTAGAATTTTCAAAATCCATGTCCACATGTTTACAATTTCACATAAAAAAATGGTTAAAATTCCAGTTGAAATTTTTTCAAAGTCCCTTAAAAATTTTCCAATTTTTGTCCCAATTCTTCCCATTCCCATTGAAACTTTTCAAATCCCTCTCAAAATTGTTGAAATTCTCTTGAAGCTTTTAAAATTCTCTCTAGAATTTTCAAAATCCATGTCCACATGTTTACAATTTCACGTCAAAAAATGGCTAAAATTCCAGTTGAAATTTTTTCAAAGTCCCTTAAAAATTTTCCAATTTTTGTCCCAATTCTTCCCATTCCCATTGAAACTTTTCAAATCCCTCTCAAAATTGTTGAAATTCTGTTGAAGCTTTTAAAATTCTCTCTAGAATTTTCAAAATCCATGTCCACATGTTTACAATTTCACGTCAAAAAATTGCTAAAATTCAAGTTGAAATTTTTTCAAAGTCCCTTAAAAATTTTCCAATTTTTGTCCCAATTCTTCCCATTCCCATTGAAACTTTTCAAATCCCTCTCAAAATTGTTTAAATTCTCTTGAAGCTTTTAAAATTCTCTCTAGAATTTTCAAAATCCATGTCCACATGTTTACAATTTCACGTCAAAAAATTGCTAAAATTCCAGTTGAAATTTTTTCAAAGTCCCTTAAAATTTTCCAATTTTGTCCCAATTCTTCCCATTCCCATTGAAACTTTTCAAATCCCTCTCAAAATTGTTGAAATTCTCTTGAAGCTTTTAAAATTCTCTCTAGAATTTTCAAAATCCACTTCAACATGTTTACAATTTCACGTCAAAAAATGGCTAAAATTCCAGTTGAAATTTTTTCAAAGTCCCTTAAAAATTTTCCAATTTTTGTCCCAATTCTTCCCATTCCCATTGAAACTTTTCAAATCCCTCTCAAAATTGTTGAAATTCTCTTGAAGCTTTTAAAATTCTCTCTAGAATTTTCAAAATCCATGTCCACATGTTTACAATTTCACATAAAAAAATGGCTAAAATTCCAGTTGAAATTTTTTCAAAGTCCCTTAAAAATTTTCCAATTTTTGTCCCAATTCTTCCCATTCCCATTGAAACTTTTCAAATCCCTCTCAAAATTGTTGAAATTCTGTTGAGGCTTTTAAAATTCTCTCTAGAATTTTCAAAATCCATGTCCACATGTTTACAATTTCACGTCAAAAAATGGCTAAAATTCAAGTTGAAATTTTTTCAAAGTCCCTTAAAAATTTTTCAATTTTTGTCCCAATTCTTCCCATTCCCATTGAAACTTTTCAAATCCCTCTCAAAATTGTTGAAATTCTGTTGAAGCTTTTAAAATTCTCTCTAGAATTTTCAAAATCCATGTCCACATGTTTACAATTTCACATAAAAAAATGGTTAAAATTCCAGTTGAAATTTTTTCAAAGTCCCTTAAAAATTTTCCAATTTTTGTCCCAATTCTTCCCATTCCCATTGAAACTTTTCAAATCCCTCTCCAAAATTGTTGAAATTCTGTTGAAGCTTTTAAAATTCTCTCTAGAATTTTCAAAATCCATGTCCACATGTTTACAATTTCACGTCAAAAAATGGCTAAAATTCCAGTTGAAATTTTTCAAAGTCCCTTAAAAATTTTCCAATTTTTGTCCCAATTCTTCCCATTCCCATTGAAACTTTTCAAATCCCTCTCAAAATTGTTGACATTCTCTTGAAGCTTTTTAAATTCTCTCTAGAATTTTCAAAATCCATGGCCACATGTTTACAATTTCACGTCAAAAAATGGCTAAAATTCCAGTTGAAATTTTTTCAAAGTCCCTTAAAAATTTTCCAATTTTTGTCCCAATTCTTCCCATTCCCATTGAAACTTTTCAAATCCCTCTCAAAATTGTTGAAATTCTGTTGAAGCTTTTAAAATTCTCTCTAGAATTTTCAAAATCCATGGCCACATGTTTACAATTTCACGTAAAAAAAATGGTAAAATTCCAGTTGAAATTTTTTCAAAGTCCCTTAAAAATTTTCCAATTTTTGTCCCAATTCTTCCCATTCCCATTGAAACTTTTCAAATCCCTCTCAAAATTGTTGAAATTCTCTTGAAGCTTTTTAAATTCTCTCTAGAATTTTCAAAATCCATGTCCACATGTTTACAATTTCACGTAAAAAAAATGGTAAAATTCCAGTTGAAATTTTTTCAAAGTCCCTTAAAAATTTTCCAATTTTTGTCCCAATTCTTCCCATTCCCATTGAAACTTTTCAAATCCCTCTCAAAATTGTTGAAATTCTCTTGAAGCTTTTAAAATTCTCTCTAGAATTTTCAAAATCCATGGCCACATGTTTACAATTTCACGTCAAAAATGGCTAAAATTCCAGTTGAAATTTTTTCAAAGTCCCTTAAAATTTTCCAATTTTTGTCCCAATTCTTCCCATTCCCATTGAAACTTTTCAAATCCCTCTCCAAATTGTTGAAATTCTCTTGAAGCTTTTAAAATTCTCTCTAGAATTTTCAAAATCCATGTCCACATGTTACAATTTCACATAAAAAAATGGTTAAAATTCCAGTTGAAATTTTTTCAAAGTCCCTTAAAAATTTTCCAATTTTTGTCCCAATTCTTCCCATTCCCATTGAAACTTTTCAAATCCCTCTCAAAATTGTTGAAATTCTCTTGAAGCTTTTAAAATTCTCTCTAGAATTTTCAAAATCCATGTCCACATGTTTACAATTTCACGTCAAAAAATGGCTAAAATTCAAGTTGAAATTTTTTCAAAGTCCCTTAAAAATTTTTCAATTTTTGTCCCAATTCTTCCCATTCCCATTGAAACTTTTCAAATCCCTCTCAAAATTGTTGAAATTCTCTTGAAGCTTTTAAAATTCTCTCTAGAATTTTCAAAATCCATGTCCACATATTTACAATTTCACATAAAAAAATCGCTAAAATTCCAGTTGAAATTTTTTCAAAGTCCCTTAAAAATTTTCCAATTTTTGTCCCAATTCTTCCCATTCCCATTGAAACTTTTCAAATCCCTCTCAAAATTGTGAAATTCTCTTGAAGCTTTTAAAATTCTCTCTAGAATTTTCAAAATCCATGTCCACATGTTTACAATTTCACGTCAAAAATGGCTAAAATTCCAGTTGAAATTTTTTCAAAGTCCCTTTAAAATTTTCCAATTTTTGTCCCAATTCTTCCCATTCCCATTGAAACTTTTCAAATCCCTCTCAAAATTGTTGAAATTCTCTTGAAGCTTTTAAAATTCTCTCTAGAATTTTCAAAATCCATGGCCACATGTTTACAATTTCACGTCAAAAAATGGCTAAAATTCCAGTTGAAATTTTTTCAAAGTCCCTTAAAAATTTTCCAATTTTTGTCCCAATTCTTCCCATTCCCATTGAAACTTTTCAAATCCCTCTCAAAATTGTTGAAATTCTGTTGAAGCTTTTAAAATTCTCTCTAGAATTTTCAAAATCCATGGCCACATGTTTACAATTTCACGTAAAAAAAAATGGTAAAATTCCAGTTGAAATTTTTTCAAAGTCCCTTAAAAATTTTCCAATTTTGTCCCAATTCTTCCCATTCCCATTGAAACTTTTCAAATCCCTCTCAAAATTGTTGAAATTCTCTTGAAGCTTTTAAATTCTCTCTAGAATTTTCAAAATCCATGTCCACATGTTTACAATTTCACGTAAAAAAATGGTAAAATTCCAGTTGAAATTTTTTCAAAGTCCCTTAAAAATTTTCCAATTTTTGTCCCAATTCTTCCCATTCCCATTGAAACTTTTCAAATCCCTCTCAAAATTGTTGAAATTCTCTTGAAGCTTTTAAAATTCTCTCTAGAATTTTCAAAATCCATGGCCACATGTTTACAATTTCACGTCAAAAAATGGCTAAAATTCCAGTTGAAATTTTTTCAAAGTCCCTTAAAAATTTTCCAATTTTTGTCCCAATTCTTCCCATTCCCATTGAAACTTTTCAAATCCCTCTCCAAATTGTTGAAATTCTCTTGAAGCTTTTAAAATTCTCTCTAGAATTTTCAAAATCCATGTCCACATGTTTACAATTTCACATAAAAAAATGGTTAAAATTCCAGTTGAAATTTTTTCAAAGTCCCTTAAAAATTTTCCAATTTTTGTCCCAATTCTTCCCATTCCCATTGAAACTTTTCAAATCCCTCTCAAAATTGTTGAAATTCTCTTGAAGCTTTAAAATTCTCTCTAGAATTTTCAAAATCCATGTCCACATATTTACAATTTCACATAAAAAAATGGCTAAAATTCCAGTTGAAATTTTTTCAAAGTCCCTTAAAAATTTTCCAATTTTTGTCCCAATTCTTCCCATTCCCATTGAAACTTTTCAAATCCCTCTCAAAATTGTGAAATTCTCTTGAAGCTTTTAAAATTCTCTCTAGAATTTTCAAAATCCATGGCCACATGTTTACAATTTCACGTCAAAAAATTGCTAAAATTCCAGTTGAAATTTTTTCAAAGTCCCTGAAAAATTTTCCAATTTCTGTCCCAATTCTTCCCATTCCCATTGAAACTTTTCAAATCCCTCTCAAAATTGTTGAAATTCTCTTGAAGCTTTTAAAATTCTCTCTAGAATTTTCAAAATCCACTTCAACATGTTTACAATTTCACGTCAAAAAATGGCTAAAATTCCAGTTTGAAATTTTTTCAAAGTCCCTTAAAAATTTTCCAATTTTTGTCCCAATTCTTCCCATTCCCATTGAAACTTTCAAATCCCTCTCAAAATTGTTGAAATTCTCTTGAAGCTTTTTAAATTCTCTCTAGAATTTTCAAAATCCATGTCCACATGTTTACAATTTCACGTAAAAAAAATGGTAAAATTCCAGTTGAAATTTTTTCAAAGTCCCTTAAAAATTTTCCAATTTTTGTCCCAATTCTTCCCATTCCCATTGAAACTTTTCAAATCCCTCTCAAAATTGTTGAAATTCTCTTGAAGCTTTTAAAATTCTCTCTAGAATTTTCAAAATCCATGGCCACATGTTTACAATTTCACGTCAAAAAATGGCTAAAATTCCAGTTGAAATTTTTTCAAAGTCCCTTAAAAATTTTCCAATTTTTGTCCCAATTCTTCCCATTCCCATTGAAACTTTTCAAATCCCTCTCAAAATTGTTGAAATTCTCTTGAAGCTTTTAAAATTCTCTCTAGAATTTTCAAAATCCATGTCCACATGTTTACAATTTCACGTCAAAAAATGGCTAAAATTCCAGTTGAAATTTTTTCAAAGTCCCTTAAAAATTTTCCAATTTTTGTCCCAATTCTTCCCATTCCCATTGAAACTTTTCAAATCCCTCTCAAAATTGTTGAAATTCTCTTGAAGCTTTTAAAATTCTCTCTAGAATTTTCAAAATCCATGTCCACATGTTTACAATTTCACATAAAAAAATGGTTAAAATTCCAGTTGAAATTTTTACAAAGTCCCTTAAAAATTTTCCAATTTTTGTCCCAATTCTTCCCATTCCCATTGAAACTTTTCAAATCCCTCTCAAAATTGTTGAAATTCTCTTGAAGCTTTTAAAATTCTCTCTAGAATTTTCAAAATCCATGTCCACATGTTTACAATTTCACGTCAAAAAATGGCTAAAATTCCAGTTGAAATTTTTTCAAAGTCCCTTAAAAATTTTCCAATTTTTGTCCCAATTCTTCCCATTCCCATTGAAACTTTTCAAATCCCTCTCAAAATTGTTGACATTCTCTTGAAGCTTTTAAAATTCTCTCTAGAATTTTCAAAATCCATGTCCACATGTTTACAATTTCACGTCAAAAAATTGCTAAAATTCAAGTTGAAATTTTTTCAAAGTCCCTTAAAATTTTCCAATTTTTGTCCCAATTCTTCCCATTCCCATTGAAACTTTTCAAATCCCTCTCAAAATTGTTGAAATTCTCTTGAAGCTTTTAAAATTCTCTCTAGAATTTTCAAAATCCATGTCCACATATTTACAATTTCACATAAAAAAATTGCTAAAATTCCAGTTGAAATTTTTTCAAAGTCCCTTAAAAATTTTCCAATTTTTGTCCCAATTCTTCCCATTCCCATTGAAACTTTTCAAATCCCTCTCAAAATTGTTGAAATTCTCTTGAAGCTTTTAAAATTCTCTCTAGAATTTTCAAAATCCATGTCCACATGTTTACAATTTCACGTCAAAAAATGGCTAAAATTCCAGTTGAAATTTTTTCAAAGTCCCTTAAAAATTTTCCAATTTTTGTCCCAATTCTTCCCATTCCCATTGAAACTTTTCAAATCCCTCTCAAAATTGTTGAAATTCTCTTGAAGCTTTTAAAATTCTCTCTAGAATTTTCAAAATCCATGTCCACATGTTTACAATTTCACGTCAAAAAATGGCTAAAATTCCAGTTGAAATTTTTTCAAAGTCCCTTAAAAATTTTCCAATTTTTGTCCCAATTCTTCCCATTCCCATTGAAACTTTTCAAATCCCTCTCAAAATTGTTGAAATTCTGTTGAAGCTTTTAAAATTCTCTCTAGAATTTTCCAAAATCCATGTCCACATGTTTACAATTTCACGTCAAAAATGGCTAAAATTCCAGTTGAAATTTTTTCAAAGTCCCTTAAAAATTTTCCAATTTTTGTCCCAATTCTTCCCATTCCCATTGAAACTTTTCAAATCCCTCTCAAAATTGTTGAAATTCTGTTGAAGCTTTTAAAATTCTCTCTAGAATTTTCAAAATCCATGTCCACATGTTTACAATTTCACGTCAAAAAATGGCTAAAATTCCAGTTGAAATTTTTTCAAAGTCCTGAAAAATTTTCCAATTTTTGTCCCAATTCTTCCCATTCCCATTGAAACTTTTCAAATCCCTCTCAAAATTGTTGAAATTCTCTTGAAGCTTTTAAAATTCTCTCTAGAATTTCAAAATCCACTTCAACATGTTTACAATTTCACGTCAAAAAATGGCTAAAATTCCAGTTGAATTTTTTCAAAGTCCCTTAAAAATTTTCCAATTTTTGTCCCAATTCTTCCCATTCCCATTGAAACTTTTCAAATCCCTCTCAAAATTGTTGAAATTCTCTTGAAGCTTTTAAAATTCTCTCTAGAATTTTCAAAATCCATGTCCACATGTTTACAATTTCACATAAAAAAATGGCTAAAATTCCAGTTGAAATTTTTTCAAAGTCCCTTAAAAATTTTCCAATTTTTGTCCCAATTCTTCCCATTCCCATTGAAACTTTTCAAATCCCTCTCAAAATTGTTGAAATTCTGTTGAGGCTTTTAAAATTCTCTCTAGAATTTTCAAAATCCATGTCCACATGTTTACAATTTCACGTCAAAAAATGGCTAAAATTCCAGTTGAAATTTTTTCAAAGTCCCTTAAAAATTTTCCAATTTTTGTCCCAATTCTTCCCATTCCCATTGAAACTTTTCAAATCCCTCTCAAAATTGTTGAAATTCTGTTGAAGCTTTTAAAATTCTCTCTAGAATTTTCAAAATCCATGTCCACATGTTTACAATTTCACATAAAAAAATGGTTAAAATTCCAGTTGAAATTTTTTCAAAGTCCCTTAAAAATTTTCCAATTTTTGTCCCAATTCTTCCCATTCCCATTGAAACTTTTCAAATCCCTCTCAAAATTGTTGACATTCTCTTGAAGCTTTTAAAATTCTCTCTAGAATTTTCAAAATCCATGTCCACATGTTTACAATTTCACGTCAAAAAATTGCTAAAATTCCAGTTGAAATTTTTTCAAAGTCCCTTAAAAATTTTTCAATTTTTGTCCCAATTCTTCCCATTCCCATTGAAACTTTTCAAATCCCTCTCAAAATTGTTGAAATTCTCTTGAAGCTTTTAAAATTCTCTCTAGAATTTTCAAAATCCATGTCCACATATTTACAATTTCACATAAAAAAATGGCTAAAATTCCAGTTGAAATTTTTTCAAAGTCCCTTAAAAATTTTCCAATTTTTGTCCCAATTCTTCCCATTCCCATTGAAACTTTTCAAATCCCTCTCAAAATTGTGAAATTCTCTTGAAGCTTTTAAAATTCTCTCTAGAATTTTCAAAATCCATGGCCACATGTTTACAATTTCACGTCAAAAAATGGCTAAAATTCCAGTTGAAATTTTTTCAAAGTCCCTTAAAAATTTTCCAATTTTTGTCCCAATTCTTCCCATTCCCATTGAAACTTTTCAAATCCCTCTCAAAATTGTTGAAATTCTCTTGAAGCTTTTTAAATTCTCTCTAGAATTTTCAAAATCCATGTCCACATGTTTACAATTTCACGTAAAAAAATTGCTAAAATTCCAGTTGAAATTTTTTCAAAGTCCCTTAAAAATTTTCCAATTTTTGTCCCAATTCTTCCCATTCCCATTGAAACTTTTCAAATCCCTCTCAAAATTGTTGAAATTCTCTTGAAGCTTTTAAAATTCTCTCTAGAATTTTCAAAATCCATGGCCACATGTTTACAATTTCACGTCAAAAAATTGCTAAAATTCCAGTTGAAATTTTTTCAAAGTCCCTTAAAAATTTTCCAATTTTTGTCCCAATTCTTCCCATTCCCATTGAAACTTTTCAAATCCCTCTCAAAATTGTTGAAATTCTCTTGAAGCTTTTAAAATTCTCTCTAGAATTTTCAAAATCCATGTCCACATGTTTACAATTTCACATCAAAAAATTGCTAAAATTCCAGTTGAAATTTTTTCAAAGTCCCTTAAAAATTTTCCAATTTTTGTCCCAATTCTTCCCATTCCCATTGAAACTTTTCAAATCCCTCTCAAAATTGTTGAAATTCTCTTGAAGCTTTTAAAATTCTCTCTAGAATTTTCAAAATCCATGTCCACATGTTTACAATTTCACGTCAAAAAATGGCTAAAATTCAAGTTGAAATTTTTTCAAAGTCCCTTAAAAATTTTTCAATTTTTGTCCCAATTCTTCCCATTCCCATTGAAACTTTTCAAATCCCTCTCAAAATTGTTGAAATTCTCTTGAAGCTTTTAAAATTCTCTCTAGAATTTTCAAAATCCATGTCCACATATTTACAATTTCACGTAACAAAATGGCTAAAATTCCAGTTGAAATTTTTTCAAAGTCCCTTAAAAATTTTCCAATTTTTGTCCCAATTCTTCCCATTCCCATTGAAACTTTTCAAATCCCTCTCAAAATTGTGAAATTCTCTTGAAGCTTTTAAAATTCTCTCTAGAATTTTCAAAATCCATGTCCACATGTTTACAATTTCACGTCAAAAAATGGCTAAAATTCCAGTTGAAATTTTTTCAAAGTCCCTTTAAAATTTTCCAATTTTTGTCCCAATTCTTCCCATTCCCATTGAAACTTTTCAAATCCCTCTCAAAATTGTTGAAATTCTCTTGAAGCTTTTAAAATTCTCTCTAGAATTTTCAAAATCCATGGCCACATGTTTACAATTTCACGTCAAAAAATGGCTAAAATTCCAGTTGAAATTTTTTCAAAGTCCCTTAAAAATTTTCCAATTTTTGTCCCAATTCTTCCCATTCCCATTGAAACTTTTCAAATCCCTCTCAAAATTGTTGAAATTCTCCTTGAAGCTTTTAAAATTCTCTCTAGAATTTTCAAAATCCATGTCCACATGTTTACAATTTCACATAAAAAAATGGTTAAAATTCCAGTTGAAATTTTTTTCAAAGTCCTTAAAAATTTTCCAATTTTTGTCCCAATTCTTCCCATTCCCATTGAAACTTTTCAAATCCCTCTCAAAATTGTTGAAATTCTCTTGAAGCTTTTAAAATTCTCTCTAGAATTTTCAAAATCCATGTCCACATGTTTACAATTTCACGTCAAAAAATGGCTAAAATTCAAGTTGAAATTTTTCAAAGTCCCTTAAAAATTTTTCAATTTTTGTCCCAATTCTTCCCATTCCCATTGAAACTTTTCAAATCCTCTCAAAATTGTTGAAATTCTCTTGAAGCTTTTAAAATTCTCTCTAGAATTTTCAAAATCCATGTCCACATATTTACAATTTCACATAAAAAAATCGCTAAAATTCCAGTTGAAATTTTTTCAAAGTCCCTTAAAAATTTTCCAATTTTTGTCCCAATTCTTCCCATTCCCATTGAAACTTTTCAAATCCCTCTCAAAATTGTGAAATTCTCTTGAAGCTTTTAAAATTCTCTCTAGAATTTTCAAAATCCATGTCCACATGTTTACAATTTCACGTCAAAAAATGGCTAAAATTCCAGTTGAAATTTTTTCAAAGTCCCTTTAAAATTTTCCAATTTTTGTCCCAATTCTTCCCATTCCCATTGAAACTTTTCAAATCCCTCTCAAAATTGTTGAAATTCTCTTGAAGCTTTTAAAATTCTCTCTAGAATTTTCAAAATCCATGGCCACATGTTTACAATTTCACGTCAAAAAATGGCTAAAATTCCAGTTGAAATTTTTTCAAAGTCCCTTAAAAATTTTCCAATTTTTGTCCCAATTCTTCCCATTCCCATTGAAACTTTTCAAATCCCTCTCAAAATTGTGAAATTCTCTTGAAGCTTTTAAAATTCTCTCTAGAATTTTCAAAATCCATGTCCACATGTTTACAATTTCACATAAAAAATGGCTAAAATTCAAGTTGAAATTTTTTTCAAAGTCCCTTAAAATTTTCCAATTTTTGTCCCAATTCTTCCCATTCCCATTGAAAACTTTTCAAATCCCTCTCCAAATTGTTGAAATTCTCTTGAAGCTTTTAAATTCTCTCTAGAATTTTCAAAATCCATGTCCACATGTTTACAATTCACGTCAAAAAATTGCTAAAATTCCAGTTGAAATTTTTTCAAAGTCCCTGAAAAATTTTCCAATTTTTGTCCCAATTCTTCCCATTCCCATTGAAACTTTTCAAATCCCTCTCCAAATTGTTGAAATTCTCTTGAAGCTTTTAAAATTCTCTCTAGAATTTTCAAATCCATGGCCACATGTTTACAATTTCACGTCAAAAAATTGCTAAAATTCCAGTTGAAATTTTTTCAAAGTCCCTTAAAAATTTTCCAATTTTTGTCCCAATTCTTCCCATTCCCATTGAAACTTTTCAAATCCCTCTCAAAATTGTTGAAATTCTCTTGAAGCTTTTAAATTCTCTCTAGAATTTTCAAATCCATGGCCACATGTTTACAATTTCACATAAAAAAATGGTTAAAATTCCAGTTGAAATTTTTTCAAAGTCCCTTAAAAATTTTCCAATTTTTGTCCCAATTCTTCCATTCCCATTGAAACTTTTCAAATCCCTCTCAAAATTGTTGAAATTCTCTTGAAGCTTTTAAAATTCTCTCTAGAATTTCAAAATCCATGTCCACATGTTTACAATTTCACGTCAAAAAATGGCTAAAATTCCAGTTGAAAATTTTTCAAAGTCCCCTTAAAAATTTTCCAATTTTGTCCCAATTCTTCCCATTCCCATTGAAACTTTTCAATCCCTCTCAAATTGTTGACATTCTCTTGAAGCTTTTAAAATTCTCTCTAGAATTTTCAAAATCCATGTCCACATGTTTACAATTTCACGTCAAAAAATGCTAAAATTCAAGTTGAAATTTTTCAAAGTCCCTTAAAAATTTTTCAATTTTTGTCCCAATTCTTCCCATTCCCATTGAAACTTTTCAAATCCCTCTCAAAATTGTTGAAATTCTCTTGAAGCTTTTAAAATTCTCTCTAGAATTTTCAAAATCCATGTCCACATATTTACAATTTCACATAAAAAAATGGCTAAAATTCCAGTTGAAATTTTTCAAAGTCCCTTAAAAATTTTCCAATTTTTGTCCCAATTCTTCCCATTCCCATTGAAACTTTTCAAATCCCTCTCAAAATTGTGAAATTCTCTTGAAGCTTTTAAAATTCTCTCTAGAATTTTCAAAATCATGTCCACATGTTTACAATTTCACGTCAAAAAATGGCTAAAATTCCAGTTGAAATTTTTTCAAAGTCCCTTTAAAATTTTCCAATTTTTGTCCCAATTCTTCCCATTCCCATTGAAACTTTTCAATCCCTCTCAAAATTGTTGAAATTCTCTTGAAGCTTTTAAAATTCTCTCTAGAATTTTCAAAATCCATGGCCACATGTTTACAATTTCACGTCAAAAAATGGCTAAAATTCCAGTTGAAATTTTTTCAAAGTCCCTTAAAAATTTTCCAATTTTGTCCCAATTCTTCCCATTCCCATTGAAACTTTCAAATCCCTCTCAAAATTGTTTCCCTCTCAAAATTGTTGAAATTCTCTTGAAGCTTTTAAAATTCTCTCTAGAATTTTCAAAATCCATGTCCACATGTTTACAATTTCACATAAAAAAATGGCTAAAATTCCAGTTGAAATTTTTTCAAAGTCCCTTAAAAATTTTCCAATTTTTGTCCCAATTCTTCCCATTCCCATTGAAACTTTTCAAATCCCTCTCCAAATTGTTGAAATTCTCTTGAAGCTTTTAAAATTCTCTCTAGAATTTTCAAAATCCATGTCCACATGTTTACAATTTCACGTCAAAAAATTGCTAAAATTCCAGTTGAAATTTTTTCAAAGTCCCTGAAAAATTTTCCAATTTTTGTCCCAATTCTTCCCATTCCCATTGAAACTTTTCAAATCCCTCTCAAAATTGTTGAAATTCTCTTGAAGCTTTTAAAATTCTCTCTAGAATTTTCAAAATCCATGGCCACATGTTTACAATTTCACGTCAAAAAATCGCTAAAATTCCAGTTGAAATTTTTTCAAAGTCCCTTAAAAATTTTCCAATTTTTGTCCCAATTCTTCCCATTCCCATTGAAACTTTTCAAATCCCTCTCAAAATTGTTGAAATTCTCTTGAAGCTTTTAAAATTCTCTCTAGAATTTTCAAAATCCATGTCCACATGTTTACAATTTCACATAAAAAAATGGCTAAAATTCCAGTTGAAATTTTTTCAAAGTCCCTTAAAAATTTTCCAATTTTTGTCCCAATTCTTCCCATTCCCATTGAAACTTTTCAAATCCCTCTCAAAATTGTTGAAATTCTGTTGAAGCTTTTAAAATTCTCTCTAGAATTTTCAAAATCCATGTCCACATGTTTACAATTTCACATAAAAAAATGGCTAAAATTCCAGTTGAAATTTTTTCAAAGTCCCTGAAAAATTTTCCAATTTTTGTCCCAATTCTTCCCATTCCCATTGAAACTTTTCAAATCCCTCTCAAAATTGTTGAAATTCTCTTGAAGCTTTTAAAATTCTCTCTAGAATTTTCAAAATCCATGGCTACATGTTTACAATTTCACGTAAAAAAATGGCTAAAATTCCAGTTGAAATTTTTTCAAAGTCCCTTAAAAATTTTCCAATTTTTGTCCCAATTCTTCCCATTCCCATTGAAACTTTTCAAATCCCTCTCAAAATTGTTGAAATTCTGTTGAAGCTTTTAAAATTCTCTCTAGAATTTTCAAAATCCATGGCCACATGTTTACAATTTCACGTCAAAAAATGGCTAAAATTCCAGTTGAAATTTTTTCAAAGTCCCTTAAAAATTTTCCAATTTTTGTCCCAATTCTTCCCATTCCCATTGAAACTTTTCAAATCCCTCTCAAAATTGTTGAAATTCTCTTGAAGCTTTTAAAATTCTCTCTAGAATTTTCAAAATCCATGTCCACATGTTTACAATTTCACATAAAAAAATTGCTAAAATTCCAGTTGAAATTTTTTCAAAGTCCCTTCAAAATTTTCCAATTTTTTGTCCCAATTCTTCCCATTCCCATTGAAACTTTTCAAATCCCTCTCAAAATTGTTGAAATTCTGTTGAAGCTTTTAAAATTCTCTCTAGAATTTTCAAAATCCATGTCCACATGTTTACAATTTCACGTCAAAAAATGGCTAAAATTCCAGTTGAAATTTTTTCAAAGTCCCTTAAAAGTTTTCCAATTTTTGTCCCAATTCTTCCCATTCCCATTGAAACTTTTCAAATCCCTCTCAAAATTGTTTAAATTCTCTTGAAGCTTTTAAAATTCTCTCTAGAATTTTCAAAATCCATGTCCACATGTTTACAATTTCACGTAAAAAAATTGCTAAAATTCCAGTTGAAATTTTTACAAAGTCCCTGAAAAATTTTCCAATTTTTGTCCCAATTCTTCCCATTCCCATTGAAACTTTTCAAATCCCTCTCAAAATTGTTGAAATTCTCTTGAAGCTTTTAAAATTCTCTCTAGAATTTTCAAAATCCATGTCCACATGTTTACAATTTCACGTCAAAAAATCGCTAAAGTTCAAGTTGAAATTTTTTCAAAGTCCCTTAAAAATTTTCCAATTTTTGTCCCAATTCTTCCCATTCCCATTGAAACTTTTCAAATCCCTCTCAAAATTGTTGAAATTCTCTTGAAGCTTTTAAAATTCTCTCTAGAATTTTCAAAATCCATGGCCACATGTTTACAATTTCACGTCAAAAAATGGCTAAAATTCCAGTTGAAATTTTTTCAAAGTCCCTTAAAAATTTTCCAATTTTTGTCCCAATTCTTCCCATTCCCATTGAAACTTTTCAAATCCCTCTCAAAATTGTTGAAATTCTCTTGAAGCTTTTAAAATTCTCTCTAGAATTTTCAAAATCCATGTCCACATGCTTACAATTTCACGTCAAAAAATTGCTAAAATTCCAGTTGAAATTTTTTCAAAGTCCCTTAAAAATTTTCCAATTTTTGTCCCAATTCTTCCCATTCCCATTGAAACTTTTCAAATCCCTCTCAAAATTGTTGAAATTCTCTTGAAGCTTTTAAAATTCTCTCTAGAATTTTCAAAATCCATGGCCACATGTTTACAATTTCACGTCAAAAAATTGCTAAAATTCCAGTTGAAATTTTTTCAAAGTCCCTTAAAAATTTTCCAATTTTTGTCCCAATTCTTCCCATTCCCATTGAAACTTTTCAAATCCCCCTCAGAATTGTAGAAATTCTGTTAAAGCTTTAAAAATTCTCTCTAGAATTTTCAAAATCCATGTCCACATGTTTACAATTTCACATAAAAAAATTGCTAAAATTCCAGTTGAAATTTTTTCAAAGTCCCTTAAAAATTTTCCAATTTTTGTCCCAATTCTTCCCATTCCCATTGAAACTTTTCAAATCCCTCTCAAAATTGTTGAAATTCTCTTGAAGCTTTTAAAATTCTCTCTAGAATTTTCAAAATCCATGTCCACATGTTTACAATTTCACGTCAAAAAATGGCTAAAATTCCAGTTGAAATTTTTTCAAAGTCCCTTAAAAATTTTCCAATTTTTGTCCCAATTCTTCCCATTCCCATTGAAACTTTTCAAATCCCTCTCAAAATTGTTGAAATTCTGTTGAAGCTTTTAAAATTGTCTCTAGAATTTTCAAAATCCATGGCCACATGTTTACAATTTCACGTCAAAAAATGGCTAAAATTCCAGTTGAAATTCTTTCAAAGTCCCTTAAAAATTTTCCAATTTTTGTCCCAATTCTTCCCATTCCCATTGAAACTTTTCAAATCCCTCTCAAAATTGTTGAAATTCTGTTGAAGCTTTTAAAATTCTCTCTAGAATTTTCAAAATCCATGTCCACATGTTTACAATTTCACGTCAAAAAATCGCTAAAGTTCAAGTTGAAATTTTTTCCAAGTCCCTTAAAAATTTTCCAATTTTTGTCCCAATTCTTCCCATTCCCATTGAAACTTTTCAAATCCCTCTCAAAATTGTTGAAATTCTGTTGAAGCTTTTAAAATTCTCTCTAGAATTTTCAAAATCCATGGCCACATGTTTACAATTTCACGTCAAAAAATGGCTAAAATTCCAGTTGAAATTTTTTCAAAGTCCCTTAAAAATTTTCCAATTTTTGTCCCAATTCTTCCCATTCCCATTGAAACTTTTCAAATCCCTCTCAAAATTGTTGAAATTCTGTTGAAGCTTTTAAAATTCTCTCTAGAATTTTCAAAATCCATGGCCACATGTTTACAATTTCACATAAAAAAATTGCTAAAATTCCAGTTGAAATTTTTTCAAAGTCCCTTCAAAATTTTCCAATTTTTTGTCCCAATTCTTCCCATTCCCATTGAAACTTTTCAAATCCCTCTCAAAATTGTTGAAATTCTCTTGAAGCTTTTAAAATTCTCTCTAGAATTTTCAAAATCCATGTCCACATGTTTACAATTTCACGTCAAAAAATCGCTAAAATTCCAGTTGAAATTTTTTCAAAGTCCCTTAAAAATTTTCCAATTTTTGTCCCAATTCTTCCCATTCCCATTGAAACTTTTCAAATCCCTCTCAAAATTGTTGAAATTCTCTTGAAGCTTTTAAAATTCTCTCTAGAATTTTCAAAATCCATGTCCACATATTTACAATTTCACATAAAAAAATGGCTAAAATTCCAGTTGAAATTTTTTCAAAGTCCCTTAAAAAGTTTTCCAATTTTTGTCCCAATTCTTCCCATTCCCATTGAAACTTTTCAAATCCCTCTCAAAATTGTGAAATTCTCTTGAAGCTTTTAAAATTCTCTCTAGAATTTTCAAAATCCATGTCCACATGTTTACAATTTCACGTCAAAAAATGGCTAAAATTCCAGTTGAAATTTTTTCAAAGTCCCTTTAAAATTTTCCAATTTTTGTCCCAATTCTTCCCATTCCCATTGAAACTTTTCAAATCCCTCTCAAAATTGTTGAAATTCTCTTGAAGCTTTTAAAATTCTCTCTAGAATTTTCAAAATCCATGGCCACATGTTTACAATTTCACGTCAAAAAATGGCTAAAATTCCAGTTGAAATTTTTTCAAAGTCCCTTAAAAATTTTCCAATTTTTGTCCCAATTCTTCCCATTCCCATTGAAACTTTTCAAATCCCTCTCAAAATTGTTGAAATTCTCTTGAAGCTTTTAAAATTCTCTCTAGAATTTTCAAAATCCATGTCCACATGTTTACAATTTCACATAAAAAAATGGCTAAAATTCAAGTTGAAATTTTTTCAAAGTCCCTTAAAAATTTTCCAATTTTTGTCCCAATTCTTCCCATTCCCATTGAAACTTTTCAAATCCCTCTCCAAATTGTTGAAATTCTCTTGAAGCTTTTAAAATTCTCTCTAGAATTTTCAAAATCCATGTCCACATGTTTACAATTTCACGTCAAAAAATTGCTAAAATTCCAGTTGAAATTTTTTCAAAGTCCCTGAAAAATTTTCCAATTTTTGTCCCAATTCTTCCCATTCCCATTGAAACTTTTCAAATCCCTCTCAAAATTGTTGAAATTCTCTTGAAGCTTTTAAAATTCTCTCTAGAATTTTCAAAATCCACTTCAACATGTTTACAATATCACGTCAAAAAATGGCTAAAATTCCAGTTGAAATTTTTTCAAAGTCCCTTAAAAATTTTCCAATTTTTGTCCCAATTCTTCCCATTCCCATTGAAACTTTTCAAATCCCTCTCAAAATTGTTGAAATTCTCTTGAAGCTTTTAAAATTCTCTCTAGAATTTTCAAAATCCATGTCCACATGTTTACAATTTCACATCAAAAAATGGCTAAAATTCCAGTTGAAATTTTTTCAAAGTCCCTTAAAAATTTTCCAATTTTTGTCCCAATTCTTCCCATTCCCATTGAAACTTTTCAAATCCCTCTCAAAATTGTTGAAATTCTGTTGAAGCTTTTAAAATTCTCTCTAGAATTTTCAAAATCCATGTCCACATGTTTACAATTTCACATAAAAAAATGGCTAAAATTCCAGTTGAAATTTTTTCAAAGTCCCTGAAAAATTTTCCAATTTTTGTCCCAATTCTTCCCATTCCCATTGAAACTTTTCAAATCCCTCTCAAAATTGTTGAAATTCTCTTGAAGCTTTTAAAATTCTCTCTAGAATTTTCAAAATCCATGGCTACATGTTTACAATTTCACGTAAAAAAATGGCTAAAATTCCAGTTGAAATTTTTTCAAAGTCCCTTAAAAATTTTCCAATTTTTGTCCCAATTCTTCCCATTCCCATTGAAACTTTTCAAATCCCTCTCAAAATTGTTGAAATTCTCTTGAAGCTTTTAAAATTCTCTCTAGAATTTTCAAAATCCATGTCCACATGTTTACAATTTCACGTCAAAAAATGGCTAAAATTCCAGTTGAAATTTTTTCAAAGTCCCTTCAAAATTTTCCAATTTTTTGTCCCAATTCTTCCCATTCCCATTGAAACTTTTCAAATCCCTCTCAAAATTGTTGAAATTCTGTTGAAGCTTTTAAAATTCTCTCTAGAATTTTCAAAATCCATGTCCACATGTTTACAATTTCACGTCAAAAAATGGCTAAAATTCCAGTTGAAATTTTTTCAAAGTCCCTTAAAAGTTTTCCAATTTTTGTCCCAATTCTTCCCATTCCCATTGAAACTTTTCAAATCCCTCTCAAAATTGTTTAAATTCTCTTGAAGCTTTTAAAATTCTCTCTAGAATTTTCAAAATCCATGTCCACATGTTTACAATTTCACGTAAAAAAATTGCTAAAATTCCAGTTGAAATTTTTACAAAGTCCCTGAAAAATTTTCCAATTTTTGTCCCAATTCTTCCCATTCCCATTGAAACTTTTCAAATCCCTCTCAAAATTGTTGAAATTCTCTTGAAGCTTTTAAAATTCTCTCTAGAATTTTCAAAATCCATGTCCACATGTTTACAATTTCATGTAAAAAAAATGGCTAAAATTCCAGTTGAAATTTTTTCAAAGTCCCTGAAAAATTTTCCAATTTTTGTCCCAATTCTTCCCATTCCCATTGAAACTTTTCAAATCCCTCTCAAAATTGTTGAAATTCTCTTGAAGCTTTTAAAATTCTCTCTAGAATTTTCAAAATCCATGTCCACATGTTTACAATTTCACGTCAAAAAATGGCTAAAATTCCAGTTGAAATTTTTTCAAAGTCCCTTAAAAATTTTCCAATTTTTGTCCCAATTCTTCCCATTCCCATTGAAACTTTTCAAATCCCTCTCAAAATTGTTGAAATTCTGTTGAAGCTTTTAAAATTCTCTCTAGAATTTTCAAAATCCATGTCCACATGTTTACAATTTCACGTCAAAAAATCGCTAAAGTTCAAGTTGAAATTTTTTCAAAGTCCCTTAAAAATTTTCCAATTTTTGTCCCAATTCTTCCCATTCCCATTGAAACTTTTCAAATCCCTCTCAAAATTGTTGAAATTCTCTTGAAGCTTTTAAAATTCTCTCTAGAATTTTCAAAATCCATGGCCACATGTTTACAATTTCACGTCAAAAAATGGCTAAAATTCCAGTTGAAATTTTTTCAAAGTCCCTTAAAAATTTTCCAATTTTTGTCCCAATTCTTCCCATTCCCATTGAAACTTTTCAAATCCCTCTCAAAATTGTTGAAATTCTCTTGAAGCTTTTAAAATTCTCTCTAGAATTTTCAAAATCCATGTCCACATGCTTACAATTTCACGTCAAAAAATTGCTAAAATTCCAGTTGAAATTTTTTCAAAGTCCCTTAAAAATTTTCCAATTTTTGTCCCAATTCTTCCCATTCCCATTGAAACTTTTCAAATCCCTCTCAAAATTGTTGAAATTCTCTTGAAGCTTTTAAAATTCTCTCTAGAATTTTCAAAATCCATGGCCACATGTTTACAATTTCACGTCAAAAAATTGCTAAAATTCCAGTTGAAATTTTTTCAAAGTCCCTTAAAAATTTTCCAATTTTTGTCCCAATTCTTCCCATTCCCATTGAAACTTTTCAAATCCCTCTCCAAATTGTTGAAATTCTCTTGAAGCTTTTAAAATTCTCTCTAGAATTTTCAAAATCCATGTCCACATGTTTACAATTTCACGTCAAAAAATGGCTAAAATTCCAGTTGAAATTTTTTCAAAGTCCCTTAAAAATTTTCCAATTTTTGTCCCAATTCTTCCCATTCCCATTGAAACTTTTCAAATCCCTCTCAAAATTGTTGAAATTTTGTTGAAGCTTTTAAAATTCTCTCTAGAATTTTCAAAATCCATGTCCACATGTTTACAATTTCACGTCAAAAAATGGCTAAAATTCCAGTTGAAATTCTTTCAAAGTCCCTTAAAAATTTTCCAATTTTTGTCCCAATTCTTCCCATTCCCATTGAAACTTTTCAAATCCCTCTCAAAATTGTTGAAATTCTGTTGAAGCTTTTAAAATTCTCTCTAGAATTTTCAAAATCCATGTCCACATGTTTACAATTTCACGTCAAAAAATCGCTAAAGTTCAAGTTGAAATTTTTTCCAAGTCCCTTAAAAATTTTCCAATTTTTGTCCCAATTCTTCCCATTCCCATTGAAACTTTTCAAATCCCTCTCAAAATTGTTGAAATTCTGTTGAAGCTTTTAAAATTCTCTCTAGAATTTTCAAAATCCATGTCCACATGTTTACAATTTCACGTCAAAAAATGGCTAAAATTCCAGTTGAAATTTTTTCAAAGTCCCTTAAAAATTTTCCAATTTTTGTCCCAATTCTTCCCATTCCCATTGAAACTTTTCAAATCCCTCTCAAAATTGTTGAAATTCTCTTGAAGCTTTTAAAATTCTCTCTAGAATTTTCAAAATCCATGGCCACATGTTTACAATTTCACGTCAAAAAATTGCTAAAATTCCAGTTGAAATTTTTTCAAAGTCCCTTAAAAATTTTCCAATTTTTTGTCCCAATTCTTCCCATTCCCATTGAAACTTTTCAAATCCCTCTCAAAATTGTTGAAATTCTGTTGAAGCTTTTAAAATTCTCTCTAGAATTTTCAAAATCCATGTCCACATGTTTACAATTTCACGTCAAAAAATCGCTAAAATTCCAGTTGAAATTTTTCAAAGTCCCTTAAAAATTTTCCAATTTTTGTCCCAATTCTTCCCATTCCCATTGAAACTTTTCAAATCCCTCTCAAAATTGTTTAAATTCTCTTGAAGCTTTTAAAATTCTCTCTAGAATTTTCAAAATCCATGTCCACATGTTTACAATTTCACGTCAAAAAATGGCTAAAATTCCAGTTGAAATTTTTTCAAAGTCCCTTAAAAAGTTTTCCAATTTTTGTCCCAATTCTTCCCATTCCCATTGAAACTTTTCAAATCCCTCTCAAAATTGTTGAAATTCTCTTGAAGCTTTTAAAATTCTCTCTAGAATTTTCAAAATCCATGTCCACATGTTTACAATTTCACGTCAAAAAATGGCTAAAATTCCAGTTGAAATTTTTTCAAAGTCCCTTAAAAAGTTTTCCAATTTTTGTCCCAATTCTTCCCATTCCCATTGAAACTTTTCAAATCCCTCTCAAAATTGTTGAAATTCTCTTGAAGCTTTTAAAATTCTCTCTAGAATTTTCAAAATCCATGTCCACATGTTTACAATTTCACGTAAAAAAATGGCTAAAATTCCAGTTGAAATTTTTACAAAGTCCCTTAAAAATTTTCCAATTTTTGTCCCAATTCTTCCCATTCCCATTGAAACTTTTCAAATCCCTCTCAAAATTGTTGAAATTCTCTTGAAGCTTTTAAAATTCTCTCTAGAATTTTCAAAATCCATGTCCACATGTTTACAATTTCATGTAAAAAATGGCTAAAATTCCAGTTGAAATTTTTTCAAAGTCCCTTCAAAATTTTCCAATTTTTGTCCCAATTCTTCCCATTCCCATTGAAACTTTTCAAATCCCTCTCAAAATTGTTGAAATTCTGTTGAAGCTTTTAAAATTCTCTCTAGAATTTTCAAAATCCATGTCCACATGTTTACAATTTCACGTCAAAAAATGGCTAAAATTCCAGTTGAAATTTTTTCAAAGTCCCTTAAAAATTTTCCAATTTTTGTCCCAATTCTTCCCATTCCCATTGAAACTTTTCAAATCCCTCTCAAAATTGTTGAAATTATCTTGAAGCTTTTAAAATTCTCTCTAGAATTTTCAAAATCCATGTCCACATGTTTACAATTTCACGTAAAAAAAATGCTAAAATTCCAGTTGAAATTTTTTCAAAGCCCCTTAAAAATTTTCCAATTTTTGTCCCAATTCTTCCCATTCCCATTGAAACTTTTCAAATCCCTCTCAAAATTGTTGAAATTCTGTTGAAGCTTTTAAAATTCTCTCTAGAATTTTCAAAATCCATGTCCACATGTTTATAATTTCACGTAAAAAAAAATTGCTAAAATTCCAGTTGAAATTTTTTCAAAGTCCCTTAAAAAATTTCCAATTTTTGTCCCAATTCTTCCCATTCCCATTGAAACTTTTCAAATCCCTCTCAAAATTGTTGAAATTCTCTTGAAGCTTTTAAAATTCTCTCTAGAATTTTCAAAATCCATGTCCACATGTTTACAATTTCACGTCAAAAAATGGCTAAAATTCCAGTTGAAATTTTTTCAAAGTCCCTTAAAAATTTTCCAATTTTTGTCCCAATTCTTCCCATTCCCATTGAAACTTTTCAAATCCCTCTCAAAATTGTTGAAATTCTCTTGAAGCTTTTAAAATTCTCTCTAGAATTTTCAAAATCCATGGCCACATGTTTACAATTTCACGTCAAAAATCGCTAAAGTTCAAGTTGAAATTTTTTCAAAGTCCCTTAAAAATTTTCCAATTTTGGTCCCAATTCTTCCCATTCCCATTGAAACTTTTCAAATCCCTCTCAAAATTGTTGAAATTCTCTTGAAGCTTTTAAAATTCTCTCTAGAATTTTCAAAATCCATGGCCACATGTTTACAATTTCACGTCAAAAAATGGCTAAAATTCCAGTTGAAATTTTTTCAAAGTCCCTTAAAAATTTTCCAATTTTTGTCCCAATTCTTCCCATTCCCATTGAAACTTTTCAAATCCCTCTCAAAATTGTTGAAATTTTGTTAAAGCTTTTAAAATTCTCTCTAGAATTTTCAAAATCCATGTCCACATGTTTACAATTTCACGTAAAAAAAATGGCTAAAATTCCAGTTGAAATTTTTACAAAGTCCCTTAAAAATTTTCCAATTTTTGTCCCAATTCTTCCCATTCCCATTGAAACTTTTCAAATCCCTCTCAAAATTGTTGAAATTCTCTTGAAGCTTTTAAAATTCTCTCTAGAATTTTCAAAATCCATGGCTACATGTTTACAATTTCACGTAAAAAAATGGCTAAAATTTCAGTTGAAATTTTTCGAAGTCCCTTAAAAATTTTCCAATTTTTGTCCCAATTCTTCCCATTCCCATTGAAACTTTTCAAATCCCTCTCAAAATTGTTGAAATTCTGTTGAAGCTTTTAAAATTCTCTCTAGAATTTTCAAAATCCACTTCAACATGTTTACAATTTCACGTCAAAAAATGGCTAAAATTCCAGTTGAAATTTTTTCAAAGTCCCTTAAAAATTTTCCAATTTTTGTCCCAATTCTTCCCATTCCCATTGAAACTTTTCAAATCCCTCTCAAAATTGTTGAAATTCTGTTGAAGCTTTTAAAATTCTCTCTAGAATTTTCAAAATCCACTTCAACATGTTTACAATTTCACGTCAAAAAATGGCTAAAATTCCAGTTGAAATTTTTTCAAAGTCCCTTAAAAATTTTCCAATTTTTGTCCCAATTCTTCCCATTCCCATTGAAACTTTTCAAATCCCTCTCAAAATTGTTGAAATTCTCTTGAAGCTTTTAAAATTCTCTCTAGAATTTTCAAAATCCATGTCCACATGTTTACAATTTCACATAAAAAAATTGCTAAAATTCCAGTTGAAATTTTTTCAAAGTCCCTTCAAAATTTTCCAATTTTTTGTCCCAATTCTTCCCATTCCCATTGAAACTTTTCAAATCCCTCTCAAAATTGTTGAAATTCTGTTGAAGCTTTTAAAATTCTCTCTAGAATTTTCAAAATCCATGTCCACATGTTTACAATTTCACGTCAAAAAATGGCTAAAATTCCAGTTGAAATTTTTTCAAAGTCCCTTAAAAAGTTTTCCAATTTTTGTCCCAATTCTTCCCATTCCCATTGAAACTTTTCAAATCCCTCTCAAAATTGTTTAAATTCTCTTGAAGCTTTTAAAATTCTCTCTAGAATTTTCAAAATCCATGTCCACATGTTTACAATTTCACGTAAAAAAATTGCTAAAATTCCAGTTGAAATTTTTACAAAGTCCCTGAAAAATTTTCCAATTTTTGTCCCAATTCTTCCCATTCCCATTGAAACTTTTCAAATCCCTCTCAAAATTGTTGAAATTCTCTTGAAGCTTTTAAAATTCTCTCTAGAATTTTCAAAATCCATGTCCACATGTTTACAATTTCATGTAAAAAAAATGGCTAAAATTCCAGTTGAAATTTTTTCAAAGTCCCTGAAAAATTTTCCAATTTTTGTCCCAATTCTTCCCATTCCCATTGAAACTTTTCAAATCCCTCTCAAAATTGTTGAAATTCTCTTGAAGCTTTTAAAATTCTCTCTAGAATTTTCAAAATCCATGTCCACATGTTTACAATTTCACGTCAAAAAATGGCTAAAATTCCAGTTGAAATTTTTTCAAAGTCCCTTAAAAATTTTCCAATTTTTGTCCCAATTCTTCCCATTCCCATTGAAACTTTTCAAATCCCTCTCAAAATTGTTGAAATTCTGTTGAAGCTTTTAAAATTCTCTCTAGAATTTTCAAAATCCATGTCCACATGTTTACAATTTCACGTCAAAAAATCGCTAAAGTTCAAGTTGAAATTTTTTCAAAGTCCCTTAAAAATTTTCCAATTTTTGTCCCAATTCTTCCCATTCCCATTGAAACTTTTCAAATCCCTCTCAAAATTGTTGAAATTCTCTTGAAGCTTTTAAAATTCTCTCTAGAATTTTCAAAATCCATGGCCACATGTTTACAATTTCACGTCAAAAAATGGCTAAAATTCCAGTTGAAATTTTTTCAAAGTCCCTTAAAAATTTTCCAATTTTTGTCCCAATTCTTCCCATTCCCATTGAAACTTTTCAAATCCCTCTCAAAATTGTTGAAATTCTCTTGAAGCTTTTAAAATTCTCTCTAGAATTTTCAAAATCCATGTCCACATGCTTACAATTTCACGTCAAAAAATGGCTAAAATTCCAGTTGAAATTTTTTCAAAGTCCCTTAAAAATTTTCCAATTTTTGTCCCAATTCTTCCCATTCCCATTGAAACTTTTCAAATCCCTCTCAAAATTGTTGAAATTCTCTTGAAGCTTTTAAAATTCTCTCTAGAATTTTCAAAATCCATGGCCACATGTTTACAATTTCACGTCAAAAAATGGCTAAAATTCCAGTTGAAATTTTTTCAAAGTCCCTTAAAAATTTTCCAATTTTTGTCCCAATTCTTCCCATTCCCATTGAAACTTTTCAAATCCCCCTCAGAATTGTAGAAATTCTGTTAAAGCTTTAAAAATTCTCTCTAGAATTTTCAAAATCCATGTCCACATGTTTACAATTTCACATAAAAAAATTGCTAAAATTCCAGTTGAAATTTTTTCAAAGTCCCTTAAAAATTTTCCAATTTTTGTCCCAATTCTTCCCATTCCCATTGAAACTTTTCAAATCCCTCTCAAAATTGTTGAAATTCTCTTGAAGCTTTTAAAATTCTCTCTAGAATTTTCAAAATCCATGTCCACATGTTTACAATTTCACGTCAAAAAATGGCTAAAATTCCAGTTGAAATTTTTTCAAAGTCCCTTAAAAATTTTCCAATTTTTGTCCCAATTCTTCCCATTCCCATTGAAACTTTTCAAATCCCTCTCAAAATTGTAGAAATTCTGCTTAAAGCTTTTAAAATTCTCTCTAGAATTTTCAAAATCCATGGCCACATGTTTACAATTTCACGTCAAAAAATGGCTAAAATTCCAGTTGAAATTCTTTCAAAGTCCCTTAAAAATTTTCCAATTTTTGTCCCAATTCTTCCCATTCCCATTGAAACTTTTCAAATCCCTCTCAAAATTGTTGAAATTCTGTTGAAGCTTTTAAAATTCTCTCTAGAATTTTCAAAATCCATGTCCACATGTTTACAATTTCACGTCAAAAAATCGCTAAAGTTCAAGTTGAAATTTTTTCCAAGTCCCTTAAAAATTTTCCAATTTTTGTCCCAATTCTTCCCATTCCCATTGAAACTTTTCAAATCCCTCTCAAAATTGTTGAAATTCTGTTGAAGCTTTTAAAATTCTCTCTAGAATTTTCAAAATCCATGGCCACATGTTTACAATTTCACGTCAAAAAATGGCTAAAATTCCAGTTGAAATTTTTCAAAGTCCCTGAAAAATTTTCCAATTTTTGTCCCAATTCTTCCCATTCCCATTGAAACTTTTCAAATCCCTCTCAAAATTGTTGAAATTCTCTTGAAGCTTTTAAAATTCTCTCTAGAATTTTCAAAATCCATGGCCACATGTTTACAATTTCACATAAAAAAATTGCTAAAATTCCAGTTGAAATTTTTTCAAAGTCCCTTAAAAATTTTCCAATTTTTGTCCCAATTCTTCCCATTCCCATTGAAACTTTTCAAATCCCTCTCAAAATTGTTGAAATTCTCTTGAAGCTTTTAAAATTCTCTCTAGAATTTTCAAAATCCATGTCCACATGTTTACAATTTCACGTCAAAAAATCGCTAAAATTCCAGTTGAAATTTTTTCAAAGTCCCTTAAAAATTTTCCAATTTTTGTCCCAATTCTTCCCATTCCCATTGAAACTTTTCAAATCCCTCTCAAAATTGTTTAAATTCTCTTGAAGCTTTTAAAATTCTCTCTAGAATTTTCAAAATCCATGTCCACATGTTTACAATTTCACGTCAAAAAATGGCTAAAATTCCAGTTGAAATTTTTTCAAAGTCCCTTAAAAAGTTTTCCAATTTTTGTCCCAATTCTTCCCATTCCCATTGAAACTTTTCAAATCCCTCTCAAAATTGTTGAAATTCTCTTGAAGCTTTTAAAATTCTCTCTAGAATTTTCAAAATCCATGTCCACATGTTTACAATTTCACGTAAAAAAATTGCTAAAATTCCAGTTGAAATTTTTACAAAGTCCCTTAAAAATTTTCCAATTTTTGTCCCAATTCTTCCCATTCCCATTGAAACTTTTCAAATCCCTCTCAAAATTGTTGAAATTCTCTTGAAGCTTTTAAAATTCTCTCTAGAATTTTCAAAATCCATGTCCACATGTTTACAATTTCACGTCAAAAAATGGCTAAAATTCCAGTTGAAATTTTTTCAAAGTCCCTTAAAAATTTTCCAATTTTTGTCCCAATTCTTCCCATTCCCATTGAAACTTTTCAAATCCCTCTCAAAATTGTTGAAATTATCTTGAAGCTTTTAAAATTCTCTCTAGAATTTTCAAAATCCATGTCCACATGTTTACAATTTCACGTAAAAAAATGCTAAAATTCCAGTTGAAATTTTTTCAAAGCCCCTTAAAAATTTTCCAATTTTTGTCCCAATTCTTCCCATTCCCATTGAAACTTTTCAAATCCCTCTCAAAATTGTTGAAATTCTGTTGAAGCTTTTAAAATTCTCTCTAGAATTTTCAAAATCCATGTCCACAAGTTTATAATTTCACGTAAAAAAAAATTGCTAAAATTCCAGTTGAAATTTTTTCAAAGTCCCTTAAAAATTTTCCAATTTTTGTCCCAATTCTTCCCATTCCCATTGAAACTTTTCAAATCCCTCTCAAAATTGTTGAAATTCTCTTGAAGCTTTTAAAATTCTCTCTAGAATTTTCAAAATCCATGTCCACATGTTTACAATTTCACGTCAAAAAATGGCTAAAATTCCAGTTGAAATTTTTTCAAAGTCCCTTAAAAATTTTCCAATTTTTGTCCCAATTCTTCCCATTCCCATTGAAACTTTTCAAATCCCTCTCAAAATTGTTGAAATTCTCTTGAAGCTTTTAAAATTCTCTCTAGAATTTTCAAAATCCATGGCCACATGTTTACAATTTCACGTCAAAAAATCGCTAAAGTTCAAGTTGAAATTTTTTCAAAGTCCCTTAAAAATTTTCCAATTTTTGTCCCAATTCTTCCCATTCCCATTGAAACTTTTCAAATCCCTCTCAAAATTGTTGAAATTCTCTTGAAGCTTTTAAAATTCTCTCTAGAATTTTCAAATCCATGTCCACATGTTTACAATTTCACGTCAAAAAATGGCTAAAATTCCAGTTGAAATTTTTTCAAAGTCCCTTAAAAATTTTCCAATTTTTGTCCCAATTCTTCCCATTCCCATTGAAACTTTTCAAATCCCTCTCAAAATTGTTGAAATTCTCTTGAAGCTTTTAAAATTCTCTCTAGAATTTTCAAAATCCATGTCCACATGCTTACAATTTCACGTCAAAAAATTGCTAAAATTCCAGTTGAAATTTTTTCAAAGTCCCTTAAAAATTTTCCAATTTTTGTCCCAATTCTTCCCATTCCCATTGAAACTTTTCAAATCCCCCTCAGAATTGTAGAAATTCTGTTAAAGCTTTAAAAATTCTCTCTAGAATTTTCAAAATCCATGTCCACATGTTTACAATTTCACATAAAAAAAATTGCTAAAATTCCAGTTGAAATTTTTTCAAAGTCCCTGAAAAATTTTCCAATTTTTGTCCCAATTCTTCCCATTCCCATTGAACTTTTCAAAATCCCTCTCAAAATTTTTGAAATTCGGTTGAAGCTTTTAAAATTCTCTCTAGAATTTTCAAAATCCATGTCCACATGTTTACAATTTCACGTCAAAAAATGGCTAAAATTCCAGTTGAAATTTTTTCAAAGTCCCTTAAAAATTTTCCAATTTTTGTCCCAATTCTTCCCATTCCCATTGAAACTTTTCAAATCCCTCTCAAAATTGTTGAAATTCTCTTGAAGCTTTTAAAATTCTCTCTAGAATTTTCAAAATCCATGTCCACATGTTTACAATTTCACGTCAAAAAATGGCTAAAATTCCAGTTGAAATTTTTTCAAAGTCCCTTAAAAATTTTCCAATTTTTGTCCCAATTCTTCCCATTCCCATTGAAACTTTTCAAATCCCTCTCAAAATTGTTGAAATTCTCTTGAAGCTTTTAAAATTCTCTCTAGAATTTTCAAAATCCATGGCCACATGCTTACAATTTCACGTCAAAAAATGGCTAAAATTCCAGTTGAAATTTTTTCAAAGTCCCTTAAAAATTTTCCAATTTTTGTCCCAATTCTTCCCATTCCCATTGAAACTTTTCAAATCCCTCTCAAAATTGTTGAAATTCTCTTGAAGCTTTTAAAATTCTCTCTAGAATTTTCAAAATCCATGGCCACATGTTTACAATTTCACGTCAAAAAATGGCTAAAATTCCAGTTGAAATTTTTTCAAAGTCCCTTAAAAATTTTCCAATTTTTGTCCCAATTCTTCCCATTCCCATTGAAACTTTTCAAATCCCCCTCAGAATTGTAGAAATTCTGTTAAAGCTTTAAAAATTCTCTCTAGAATTTTCAAAATCCATGTCCACATGTTTACAATTTCACATAAAAAAATTGCTAAAATTCCAGTTGAAATTTTTTCAAAGTCCCTTAAAAATTTTCCAATTTTTGTCCCAATTCTTCCCATTCCCATTGAAACTTTTCAAATCCTCTCAAAATTGTTGAAATTCTCTTGAAGCTTTTAAAATTCTCTCTAGAATTTTCAAAATCCATGTCCACATGTTTACAATTTCACGTCAAAAAATGGCTAAAATTCCAGTTGAAATTTTTTCAAAGTCCCTTAAAAATTTTCCAATTTTTGTCCCAATTCTTCCCATTCCCATTGAAACTTTTCAAATCCCTCTCAAAATTGTAGAAATTCTGTTAAAGCTTTTAAAATTCTCTCTAGAATTTTCAAAATCCATGGCCACATGTTTACAATTTCACGTCAAAAAATGGCTAAAATTCCAGTTGAAATTCTTTCAAAGTCCCTTAAAAATTTTCCAATTTTTGTCCCAATTCTTCCCATTCCCATTGAAACTTTTCAAATCCCTCTCAAAATTGTTGAAATTCTGTTGAAGCTTTTAAAATTCTCTCTAGAATTTTCAAAATCCATGTCCACATGTTTACAATTTCACGTCAAAAATCGCTAAAAGTTCAAGTTGAAATTTTTTCCAAGTCCCTTAAAAATTTTCCAATTTTTGTCCCAATTCTTCCCATTCCCATTGAAACTTTTCAAATCCCTCTCAAAATTGTTGAAATTCTGTTGAAGCTTTTAAAATTCTCTCTAGAATTTTCAAAATCCATGGCCACATGTTTACAATTTCACGTCAAAAAATGGCTAAAATTCCAGTTGAAATTTTTTCAAAGTCCCTGAAAAATTTTCCAATTTTTGTCCCAATTCTTCCCATTCCCATTGAAACTTTTCAAATCCCTCTCAAAATTGTTGAAATTCTCTTGAAGCTTTTAAAATTCTCTCTAGAATTTTCAAAATCCATGGCCACATGTTTACAATTTCACATAAAAAAATTGCTAAAATTCCAGTTGAAATTTTTTCAAAGTCCCTTAAAAATTTTCCAATTTTTGTCCCAATTCTTCCCATTCCCATTGAAACTTTTCAAATCCCTCTCAAAATTGTTGAAATTCTCTTGAAGCTTTTAAAATTCTCTCTAGAATTTTCAAAATCCATGTCCACATGTTTACAATTTCACGTCAAAAAATCGCTAAAATTCCAGTTGAAATTTTTTCAAAGTCCCTTAAAAATTTTCCAATTTTTGTCCCAATTCTTCCCATTCCCATTGAAACTTTTCAAATCCCTCTCAAAATTGTTTAAATTCTCTTGAAGCTTTTAAAATTCTCTCTAGAATTTTCAAAATCCATGTCCACATGTTTACAATTTCACGTCAAAAAATGGCTAAAATTCCAGTTGAAATTTTTTCAAAGTCCCTTAAAAAGTTTTCCAATTTTTGTCCCAATTCTTCCCATTCCCATTGAAACTTTTCAAATCCCTCTCAAAATTGTTGAAATTCTCTTGAAGCTTTTAAAATTCTCTCTAGAATTTTCAAAATCCATGTCCACATGTTTACAATTTCACGTAAAAAAATTGCTAAAATTCCAGTTGAAATTTTTACAAAGTCCCTTAAAAATTTTCCAATTTTTGTCCCAATTCTTCCCATTCCCATTGAAACTTTTCAAATCCCTCTCAAAATTGTTGAAATTCTCTTGAAGCTTTTAAAATTCTCTCTAGAATTTTCAAAATCCATGTCCACATGTTTACAATTTCACGTCAAAAAATGGCTAAAATTCCAGTTGAAATTTTTTCAAAGTCCCTGAAAAATTTTCCAATTTTTGTCCCAATTCTTCCCATTCCCATTGAAACTTTTCAAATCCCTCTCAAAATTGTTGAAATTATCTTGAAGCTTTTAAAATTCTCTCTAGAATTTTCAAAATCCATGTCCACATGTTTACAATTTCACGTAAAAAAAATGCTAAAATTCCAGTTGAAATTTTTTCAAAGCCCCTTAAAAATTTTCCAATTTTTGTCCCAATTCTTCCCATTCCCATTGAAACTTTTCAAATCCCTCTCAAAATTGTTGAAATTCTGTTGAAGCTTTTAAAATTCTCTCTAGAATTTTCAAAATCCATGTCCACAAGTTTATAATTTCACGTAAAAAAAAATTGCTAAAATTCCAGTTGAAATTTTTTCAAAGTCCCTTAAAAATTTTCCAATTTTTGTCCCAATTCTTCCCATTCCCATTGAAACTTTTCAAATCCCTCTCAAAATTGTTGAAATTCTCTTGAAGCTTTTAAAATTCTCTCTAGAATTTTCAAAATCCATGTCCACATGTTTACAATTTCACGTCAAAAAATGGCTAAAATTCCAGTTGAAATTTTTTCAAAGTCCCTTAAAAATTTTCCAATTTTTGTCCCAATTCTTCCCATTCCCATTGAAACTTTTCAAATCCCTCTCAAAATTGTTGAAATTCTCTTGAAGCTTTTAAAATTCTCTCTAGAATTTTCAAAATCCATGGCCACATGTTTACAATTTCACGTCAAAAAATCGCTAAAGTTCAAGTTGAAATTTTTTCAAAGTCCCTTAAAAATTTTCCAATTTTTGTCCCAATTCTTCCCATTCCCATTGAAACTTTTCAAATCCCTCTCAAAATTGTTGAAATTCTCTTGAAGCTTTTAAAATTCTCTCTAGAATTTTCAAATCCATGTCCACATGTTTACAATTTCACGTCAAAAAATGGCTAAAATTCCAGTTGAAATTTTTTCAAAGTCCCTTAAAAATTTTCCAATTTTTGTCCCAATTCTTCCCATTCCCATTGAAACTTTTCAAATCCCTCTCAAAATTGTTGAAATTCTCTTGAAGCTTTTAAAATTCTCTCTAGAATTTTCAAAATCCATGTCCACATGCTTACAATTTCACGTCAAAAAATTGCTAAAATTCCAGTTGAAATTTTTTCAAAGTCCCTTAAAAATTTTCCAATTTTTGTCCCAATTCTTCCCATTCCCATTGAAACTTTTCAAATCCCCCTCAGAATTGTAGAAATTCTGTTAAAGCTTTAAAAATTCTCTCTAGAATTTTCAAAATCCATGTCCACATGTTTACAATTTCACATAAAAAAATTGCTAAAATTCCAGTTGAAATTTTTTCAAAGTCCCTGAAAAATTTTCCAATTTTTGTCCCAATTCTTCCCATTCCCATTGAAACTTTTCAAATCCCTCTCAAAATTTTTGAAATTCGGTTGAAGCTTTTAAAATTCTCTCTAGAATTTTCAAAATCCATGTCCACATGTTTACAATTTCACGTCAAAAAATGGCTAAAATTCCAGTTGAAATTTTTTCAAAGTCCCTTAAAAATTTTCCAATTTTTGTCCCAATTCTTCCCATTCCCATTGAAACTTTTCAAATCCCTCTCAAAATTGTTGAAATTCTCTTGAAGCTTTTAAAATTCTCTCTAGAATTTTCAAAATCCATGTCCACATGTTTACAATTTCACGTCAAAAAATGGCTAAAATTCCAGTTGAAATTTTTTCAAAGTCCCTTAAAAATTTTCCAATTTTTGTCCCAATTCTTCCCATTCCCATTGAAACTTTTCAAATTCCTCTCAAAATTGTAGAAATTCTGTTGAAGCTTTTAAAATTCTCTCTAGAATTTTCAAAATCCATGGCCACATGTTTACAATTTCACGTCAAAAAATGGCTAAAATTCCAGTTGAAATTTTTTCAAAGTCCCTTAAAAATTTTCCAATTTTTGTCCCAATTCTTCCCATTCCCATTGAAACTTTTCAAATCCCTCTCAAAATTGTTGAAATTCTGTTGAAGCTTTTAAAATTCTCTCTAGAATTTTCAAAATCCATGGCCACATGTTTACAATTTCACGTCAAAAAATGGCTAAAATTCCAGTTGAAATTTTTTCAAAGTCCCTTAAAAATTTTCCAATTTTTGTCCCAATTCTTCCCATTCCCATTGAAACTTTTCAAATTCCTCTCAAAATTGTTGAAATTCTCTTGAAGCTTTTAAAATTCTCTCTAGAATTTTCAAAATCCATGTCCACATGTTTACAATTTCACATAAAAAAATGGCTAAAATTCCAGTTGAAATTTTTTCAAAGTCCCTTAAAAATTTTCCAATTTTTGTCCCAATTCTTCCCATTCCCATTGAAACTTTTCAAATCCCTCTCAAAATTGTTGAAATTCTCTTGAAGCTTTTAAAATTCTCTCTAGAATTTTCAAAATCCATGTCCACATGTTTACAATTTCACGTCAAAAAATGGCTAAAATTCCAGTTGAAATTTTTTCAAAGTCCCTTAAAAATTTTCCAATTTTTGTCCCAATTCTTCCCATTCCCATTGAAACTTTTCAAATCCCTCTCAAAATTGTAGAAATTCTGTTAAAGCTTTTAAAATTCTCTCTAGAATTTTCAAAATCCATGGCCACATGTTTACAATTTCACGTCAAAAAATGGCTAAAATTCCAGTTGAAATTTTTTCAAAGTCCCTGAAAAATTTTCCAATTTTTGTCCGAATTCTTCCCATTCCCATTGAAACTTTTCAAATCCCTCTCAAAATTGTTGAAATTCTCTTGAAGCTTTTAAAATTCTCTCTAGAATTTTCAAAATCCATGTCCACATGTTTACAATTTCACGTCAAAAAATGGCTAAAATTCCAGTTGAAATTTTTTCAAAGTCCCTTAAAAATTTTCCAATTTTTGTCCCAATTCTTCCCATTCCCATTGA
The DNA here is from genome assembly GCF_964273445.1 of Streptopelia decaocto. Taxonomy (NCBI): domain Eukaryota; kingdom Metazoa; phylum Chordata; class Aves; order Columbiformes; family Columbidae; genus Streptopelia; species Streptopelia decaocto. The sequence goes on from NW_028117105.1 coordinate 38,689, forward strand.
AACTTTTCAAATCCCTCTCAAAATTGTTGAAATTCTCTTGAAGCTTTTAAAATTCTCTCTAGAATTTTCAAAATCCATGGCCACATGTTTACAATTTCACGTCAAAAAATGGCTAAAATTCCAGTTGAAATTTTTTCAAAGTCCCTTAAAAATTTTTCAATTTTTTGTCCCAATTCTTCCCATTCCCATTGAAACTTTTCAAATCCCTCTCAAAATTGTTGAAATTCTCTTGAAGCTTTTAAAATTCTCTCTAGAATTTTCAAAATCCATGTCCACATGTTTACAATTTCACGTCAAAAAATGGCTAAAATTCCAGTTGAAATTTTTTCAAAGTCCCTGAAAAATTTTCCAATTTTTGTCCCAATTCTTCCCATTCCCATTGAAACTTTTCAAATCCCTCTCAAAATTGTTGAAATTCTGTTGAAGCTTTTAAAATTCTCTCTAGAATTTTCAAAATCCATGGCCACATGTTTACAATTTCACGTCAAAAAATGGCTAAAATTCCAGTTGAAATTTTTTCAAAGTCCCTTAAAAATTTTCCAATTTTTGTCCCAATTCTTCCCATTCCCATTGAAACTTTTCAAATCCCTCTCAAAATTGTTGAAATTCTGTTGAAGCTTTTAAAATTCTCTCTAGAATTTTCAAAATCCATGTCCACATGTTTACAATTTCACATAAAAAAATGGCTAAAATTCCAGTTGAAATTTTTTCAAAGTCCCTTAAAAATTTTCCAATTTTTGTCCCAATTCTTCCCATTCCCATTGAAACTTTTCAAATCCCTCTCAAAATTGTTGAAATTCTGTTGAAGCTTTTAAAATTCTCCCTAGAATTTTCAAAATCCATGTCCACATGTTTACAATTTCACGTCAAAAAATGGCTAAAATTCCAGTTGAAATTTTTTCAAAGTCCCTTAAAAATTTTCCAATTTTTGTCCCAATTCTTCCCATTCCCATTGAAACTTTTCAAATTCCTCTCAAAATTGTAGAAATTCTGTTGAAGCTTTTAAAATTCTCTCTAGAATTTTCAAAATCCATGGCCACATGTTTACAATTTCACATAAAAAAATGGCTAAAATTCCAGTTGAAATTTTTTCAAAGTCCCTTAAAAATTTTCCAATTTTTGTCCCAATTCTTCCCATTCCCATTGAAACTTTTCAAATCCCTCTCAAAATTGTTGAAATTCTCTTGAAGCTTTTAAAATTCTCTCTAGAATTTTCAAAATCCATGTCCACATGTTTACAATTTCACGTCAAAAAATTGCTAAAATTCCAGTTGAAATTTTTTCAAAGTCCCTTAAAAATTTTCCAATTTTTGTCCCAATTCTTCCCATTCCCATTGAAACTTTTCAAATCCCTCTCAAAATTGTTGAAATTCTCTTGAAGCTTTTAAAATTCTCTCTAGAATTTTCAAAATCCATGTCCACATGTTTACAATTTCACGTCCAAAAAATGGCTAAAATTCCAGTTGAAATTTTTTCAAAGTCCCTTAAAAATTTTCCAATTTTTGTCCCAATTCTTCCCATTCCCATTGAAACTTTTCAAATCCCTCTCAAAATTGTTGAAATTCTCTTGAAGCTTTTAAAATTCTCTCTAGAATTTTCAAAATCCATGTCCACATGTTTACAATTTCACGTAAAAAAATGGCTAAAATTCCAGTTGAAATTTTTTCAAAGTCCCTTAAAAATTTTCCAATTTTTGTCCCAATTCTTCCCATTCCCATTGAAACTTTTCAAATCCCTCTCAAAATTGTTGAAATTCTCTTGAAGCTTTTAAAATTCTCTCTAGAATTTTCAAAATCCATGGCCACATGTTTACAATTTCACGTCAAAAAATGGCTAAAATTCCAGTTGAAATTTTTTCAAAGTCCCTTAAAAATTTTCCAATTTTTGTCCCAATTCTTCCCATTCCCATTGAAACTTTTCAAATCCCTCTCAAAATTGTTGAAATTCTCTTGAAGCTTTTAAAATTCTCTCTAGAATTTTCAAAATCCATGGCCACATGTTTACAATTTCACGTCAAAAAATGGCTAAAATTCCAGTTGAAATTTTTTCAAAGTCCCTTAAAAATTTTCCAATTTTTGTCCCAATTCTTCCCATTCCCATTGAAACTTTTCAAATCCCTCTCAAAATTGTTGAAATTCGGTTGAAGCTTTTAAAATTCTCTCTAGAATTTTCAAAATCCATGTCCACATGTTTACAATTTCACGTCAAAAAATGGCTAAAATTCCAGTTGAAATTTTTTCAAAGTCCCTTAAAAATTTTCCAATTTTTGTCCCAATTCTTCCCATTCCCATTGAAACTTTTCAAATCGTAGAAATTCTGTTAAAGCTTTAAAAATTCTCTCTAGAATTTTCAAAATCCATGTCCACATGTTTACAATTTCACATAAAAAAATTGCTAAAATTCCAGTTGAAATTTTTTCAAAGTCCCTGAAAAATTTTCCAATTTTTGTCCCAATTCTTCCCATTCCCATTGAAACTTTTCAAATCCCTCTCAAAATTTTTGAAATTCGGTTGAAGCTTTTAAAATTCTCTCTAGAATTTTCAAAATCCATGTCCACATGTTTACAATTTCACGTCAAAAAATGGCTAAAATTCCAGTTGAAATTTTTCAAAGTCCCTTAAAAATTTTCCAATTTTTGTCCCAATTCTTCCCATTCCCATTGAAACTTTTCAAATCCCTCTCAAAATTGTTGAAATTCTCTTGAAGCTTTTAAAATTCTCTCTAGAATTTTCAAAATCCATGTCCACATGTTTACAATTTCACGTCAAAAAATGGCTAAAATTCCAGTTGAAATTTTTTCAAAGTCCCTTAAAAATTTTCCAATTTTTGTCCCAATTCTTCCCATTCCCATTGAAACTTTTCAAATTCCTCTCAAAATTGTAGAAATTCTGTTGAAGCTTTTAAAATTCTCTCTAGAATTTTCAAAATCCATGGCCACATGTTTACAATTTCACGTCAAAAAATGGCTAAAATTCCAGTTGAAATTTTTTCAAAGTCCCTTAAAAATTTTCCAATTTTTGTCCCAATTCTTCCCATTCCCATTGAAACTTTTCAAATCCCTCTCAAAATTGTTGAAATTCTGTTGAAGCTTTTAAAATTCTCTCTAGAATTTTCAAAATCCATGGCCACATGTTTACAATTTCACGTCAAAAAATGGCTAAAATTCCAGTTGAAATTTTTTCAAAGTCCCTTAAAAATTTTCCAATTTTTGTCCCAATTCTTCCCATTCCCATTGAAACTTTTCAAATTCCTCTCAAAATTGTTGAAATTCTCTTGAAGCTTTTAAAATTCTCTCTAGAATTTTCAAAATCCATGTCCACATGTTTACAATTTCACATAAAAAAATGGCTAAAATTCCAGTTGAAATTTTTTCAAAGTCCCTTAAAAATTTTCCAATTTTTGTCCCAATTCTTCCCATTCCCATTGAAACTTTTCAAATCCCTCTCAAAATTGTTGAAATTCTCTTGAAGCTTTTAAAATTCTCTCTAGAATTTCAAATCCATGTCCACATGTTTACAATTTCACGTCAAAAAATGGCTAAAATTCCAGTTGAAATTTTTTCAAAGTCCCTTAAAAATTTTCCAATTTTTGTCCCAATTCTTCCCATTCCCATTGAAACTTTTCAAATCCCTCTCAAAATTGTAGAAATTCTGTTAAAGCTTTTAAAATTCTCTCTAGAATTTTCAAAATCCATGGCCACATGTTTACAATTTCACGTCAAAAAATGGCTAAAATTCCAGTTGAAATTTTTTCAAAGTCCCTGAAAAATTTTCCAATTTTTGTCCGAATTCTTCCCATTCCCATTGAAACTTTTCAAATCCCTCTCAAAATTGTTGAAATTCTCTTGAAGCTTTTAAAATTCTCTCTAGAATTTTCAAAATCCATGTCCACATGTTTACAATTTCACGTCAAAAAATGGCTAAAATTCCAGTTGAAATTTTTTCAAAGTCCCTTAAAAATTTTCCAATTTTTGTCCCAATTCTTCCCATTCCCATTGAAACTTTTCAAATCCCTCTCAAAATTGTTGAAATTCTCTTGAAGCTTTTAAAATTCTCTCTAGAATTTTCAAAATCCATGGCCACATGTTTACAATTTCACGTCAAAAAATGGCTAAAATTCCAGTTGAAATTTTTTCAAAGTCCCTTAAAAATTTTTCAATTTTTTGTCCCAATTCTTCCCATTCCCATTGAAACTTTTCAAATCCCTCTCAAAATTGTTGAAATTCTCTTGAAGCTTTTAAAATTCTCTCTAGAATTTTCAAAATCCATGTCCACATGTTTACAATTTCACGTCAAAAAATGGCTAAAATTCCAGTTGAAATTTTTTCAAAGTCCCTGAAAAATTTTCCAATTTTTGTCCCAATTCTTCCCATTCCCATTGAAACTTTTCAAATCCCTCTCAAAATTGTTGAAATTCTGTTGAAGCTTTTAAAATTCTCTCTAGAATTTTCAAAATCCATGGCCACATGTTTACAATTTCACGTCAAAAAATGGCTAAAATTCCAGTTGAAATTTTTTCAAAGTCCCTTAAAAATTTTCCAATTTTTGTCCCAATTCTTCCCATTCCCATTGAAACTTTTCAAATCCCTCTCAAAATTGTTGAAATTCTGTTGAAGCTTTTAAAATTCTCTCTAGAATTTTCAAAATCCATGTCCACATGTTTACAATTTCACATAAAAAAATGGCTAAAATTCCAGTTGAAATTTTTCAAAGTCCCTTAAAATTTTCCAATTTTTGTCCCAATTCTTCCCATTCCCATTGAAACTTTTCAAATCCCTCTCAAAATTGTTGAAATTCTGTTGAAGCTTTTAAAATTCTCCCTAGAATTTTCAAAATCCATGTCCACATGTTTACAATTTCACGTCCAAAAAATGGCTAAAATTCCAGTTGAAATTTTTTCAAAGTCCCTTAAAAATTTTCCAATTTTTGTCCCAATTCTTCCCATTCCCATTGAAACTTTTCAAATTCCTCTCAAAATTGTAGAAATTCTGTTGAAGCTTTTAAAATTCTCTCTAGAATTTTCAAAATCCATGGCCACATGTTTACAATTTCACATAAAAAAATGGCTAAAATTCCAGTTGAAATTTTTTCAAAGTCCCTTAAAAATTTTCCAATTTTTGTCCCAATTCTTCCCATTCCCATTGAAACTTTTCAAATCCCTCTCAAAATTGTTGAAATTCTCTTGAAGCTTTTAAAATTCTCTCTAGAATTTTCAAAATCCATGTCCACAATGTTTACAATTTCACGTCAAAAAATTGCTAAAATTCCAGTTGAAATTTTTTCAAAGTCCCTTAAAAATTTTCCAATTTTTGTCCCAATTCTTCCCATTCCCATTGAAACTTTTCAAATCCCTCTCAAAATTGTTGAAATTCTCTTGAAGCTTTTAAAATTCTCTCTAGAATTTTCAAAATCCATGTCCACATGTTTACAATTTCACGCCAAAAAATGGCTAAAATTCCAGTTGAAATTTTTTCAAAGTCCCTTAAAATTTTCCAATTTTTGTCCCAATTCTTCCCATTCCCATTGAAACTTTTCAAATCCCTCTCAAAATTGTTGAAATTCTCTTGAAGCTTTTAAAATTCTCTCTAGAATTTTCAAAATCCATGTCCACATGTTTACAATTTCACGTAACAAAATGGCTAAAATTCCAGTTGAAATTTTTTCAAAGTCCCTTAAAAATTTTCCAATTTTTGTCCCAATTCTTCCCATTCCCATTGAAACTTTTCAAATC
>NW_028117104.1:0-30091 GCF_964273445.1 Streptopelia decaocto
CAAAATTGTTGAAATTCTGTTGAAGCTTTTAAAATTCTCTCTAGAATTTTCAAAATCCATGTCCACATGCTTACAATTTCACGTCAAAAAATGGCTAAAATTCCAGTTGAAATTTTTTCAAAGTCCCTTAAAAATTTTCCAATTTTTGTCCCAATTCTTCCCATTCCCATTGAAACTTTTCAAATCCCTCTCAAAAGTGTTGAAATTCTGTTGAAGCTTTTAAAATTCTCTCTAGAATTTTCAAAATCTACGTCCACATGTTTACAATTTCACGTAGAAAAATGGCTAAAATTCCAGTTGAACTTTTTTCAAAGTCCCTTAAAAATTTTCCAATTTTTGTCCCAGTTCTTCCCATTCCCATTGAAACTTTTCAAATCCCTCTCAAAATTGTTGAAATTCTCTTGAAGCTTTTAAAATTCTCTCTAGAATTTTCAAAATCCATGTCCACATGTTTACAATTTCACGTCAAAAAATGGCTAAAATTCCAGTTGAAATTTTTTCAAAGTCCCTTAAAAATTTTCCAATTTTTGTCCCAATTCTTCCCATTCCCATTGAAACTTTTCAAATCCCTCTCAAAAGTGTTGAAATTCTGTTGAAGCTTTTAAAATTCTCTCTAGAATTTTCAAAATCCATGTCCACATGTTTACAATTTCACGTCAAAAAATTGCTAAAATTCCAGTTGAAATTTTTTCAAAGTCCCTGAAAATTTTCCAATTTTTGTCCCAATTCTTCCCATTCCCCTTGAAACTTTTCAAATCCCTCTCAAAATTGTTGAAATTCTGTTGAAGCTTTTAAAATTCTCTCTAGAATTTTCAAAATCCATGTCCACATGTTTACAATTTCACATAAAAAAATGGCTAAAATTCCAGTTGAAATTTTTTCAAAGTCCCTTAAAAATGTTCCAATTTTTTGTCCCAATTCTTCCCATTCCCCTTGAAACTTTTCAAATCCCTCTCAAAATTGTTGAAATTCTGTTGAAGCTTTTAAAATTCTCTCTAGAATTTTCAAAATCCATGTCCACATGCTTACAATTTCACATAAAAAAATGGCTAAAATTCCAGTTGAAATTTTTTCAAAGTCCCTTAAAAATTTTCCAATTTTTGTCCCAATTCTTCCCATTCCCCTTGAAACTTTTCAAATCCCTCTCAAAATTGTTGAAATTCTGTTGAAGCTTTTAAAATTCTCTCTAGAATTTTCAAAATCCATGTCCACATGTTTACAATTTCACATAAAAAAATGGCTAAAATTCCAGTTGAAATTTTTTCAAAGTCCCTTAAAAATTTTCCAATTTTTGTCCCAATTCTTCCCATTCCCCTTGAAACTTTTCAAATCCCTCTCAAAATTGTTGAAATTCTGTTGAAGCTTTTAAAATTCTCTCTAGAATTTTCAAAATCCATGTCCACATGCTTACAATTTCACGTCAAAAAATGGCTAAAATTCCAGTTGAAATTTTTTCAAAGTCCCTTAAAAATTTTCCAATTTTTGTCCCAATTCTTCCCATTCCCCTTGAAACTTTTCAAATCCCTCTCAAAATTGTTGAAATTCTGTTGAAGCTTTTAAAATTCTCTCTAGAATTTTCAAAATCCATGTCCACATGTTTACAATTTCACATAAAAAAATGGCTAAAATTCCAGTTGAAATTTTTTCAAAGTCCCTTAAAAATTTTCCAATTTTTGTCCCAATTCTTCCCATTCCCCTTGAAACTTTTCAAATCCCTCTCCAAATTGTTGAAATTCTGTTGAAGCTTTTAAAATTCTCTCTAGAATTTTCAAAATCCATGTCCACATGTTTACAATTTCACATAAAAAAATGGCTAAAATTCCAGTTGAAATTTTTTCAAAGTCCCTTCAAAATTTTCCAATTTTTGTCCCAATTCTTCCCATTCCCATTGAAACTTTTCAAATCCCTCTCAAAAGTGTTGAAATTCTGTTGAAGCTTTTAAAATTCTCTCTAGAATTTTCAAAATCCATGTCCACATGCTTACAATTTCACGTCAAAAAATGGCTAAAATTCCAGTTGAAATTTTTTCAAAGTCCCTTAAAAATTTTCCAATTTTTGTCCCAATTCTTCCCATTCCCCTTGAAACTTTTCAAATCCCTCTCAAAATTGTTGAAATTCTGTTGAAGCTTTTAAAATTCTCTCTAGAATTTTCAAAATCCATGTCCACATGTTTACAATTTCACATAAAAAAATGGCTAAAATTCCAGTTGAAATTTTTTCAAAGTCCCTTAAAAATTTTCCAATTTTTGTCCCAAATTCTTCCCATTCCCATTGAAACTTTTCAAATCCCTCTCAAAATTGTTGAAATTCTGTTGAAGCTTTTAAAATTCTCTCTAGAATTTTCAAAATCCATGTCCACATGTTTACAATTTCACGTCAAAAAATTGCTAAAATTCCAGTTGAAATTTTTTCAAAGTCCCTTCAAAATTTTCCAATTTTTGTCCCAATTCTTCCCATTCCCCTTGAAACTTTTCAAATCCCTCCCAAAATTGTTGAAATTCTGTTGAAGCTTTTAAATTCTCTCTAGAATTTTCAAAATCCATGGCCACATGTTTACAATTTCACGTCAAAAAATGGCAAAAATTCCAGTTGAAATTTTTTCGAAGTCCCTGAAAAATGTTCCAATTTTTGTCCCAATTCTTCCCATTCCCATTGAAACTTTTCAAATCCCTCTCAAAATTGTTGAAATTCTGTTGAAGCTTTTAAAATTCTCTCTAGAATTTTCAAAATCCATGTCCACATGTTTACAATTTCACGTAAAAAAATTGCTAAAATTCCAGTTGAAATTTTTTCAAAGTCCCTTAAAAATTTTCCAATTTTTGTCCCAATTCTTCCCATTCCCCTTGAAACTTTTCAAATCCCTCTCAAAAGTGTTGAAATTCTGTTGAAGCTTTTAAAATTCTCTCTAGAATTTTCAAAATCCATGTCCACATGTTTACAATTTCACATAAAAAATGGCTAAAATTCCAGTTGAAATTTTTTCAAAGTCCCTTAAAAATTTTCCAATTTTTGTCCCAATTCTTCCCATTCCCATTGAAACTTTTCAAATCCCTCTCAAAATTGTTGAAATTCTGTTGACGCTTTTAAAATTCTCTCTAGAATTTTCAAAATCCATGTCCACATGTTTACAATTTCACGTCAAAAAATGGCTAAAATTCCAGTTGAAATTTTTCAAAGTCCCTTCAAAATTTTCCAATTTTTGTCCCAGTTCTTCCCATTCCCCTTGAAACTTTTCAAATCCCTCTCAAAATTGTTGAAATTCTGTTGAAGCTTTTAAAATTATCTCTAGAATTTTCAAAATCCATGTCCACATGTTTACAATTTCACGTCAAAAAATGGCTAAAATTCCAGTTGAAATTTTTTCAAAGTCCATTCAAAATTTTCCAATTTTTGTCCCAATTCTTCCCATTCCCCTTGAAACTTTTCAAATCCCTCTCAAAAGTGTTGAAATTCTGTTGAAGCTTTTAAATTCTCTCTAGAATTTTCAAAATCCATGTCCACATGTTTACAATTTCACGTCAAAAAATGGCTAAAATTCCAGTTGAAATTTTTTCAAAGTCCCTTAAAAATTTTCCAATTTTTGTCCCAATTCTTCCCATTCCCATTGAAACTTTTCAAATCCCTCTCAAAAGTGTTGAAATTCTGTTGAAGCTTTTAAAATTCTCTCTAGAATTTTCAAAATCCATGTCCACATGTTTACAATTTCACGTCAAAAAATGGCTAAAATTCCAGTTGAAAGTTTTTCTAAGTCCCTTCAAAATTTTCCAATTTTTGTCCCAATTCTTCCCATTCCCATTGAAACTTTTCAAATCCCTCTCAAAATTGTAGAAATTCTGTTGAAGCTTTTAAAATTCTCTCTAGAATTTTCAAAATCCATGTCCACATGTTTACAATTTCACGTCAAAAAATGGCTAAAATTCCAGTTGAAATTTTTTCAAAGTCCCTTAAAAATTTTCCATTTTTTGTCCCAATTCTTCCCATTCCCATTGAAACTTTTCAAATCCCTGTCAAAAGTGTTGAAATTCTGTTGAAGCTTTTAAAATTCTCTCTAGAATTTTCAAAATCCATGTCCACATGTTTACAATTTCACGTCAAAAAATGGCTAAAATTCCAGTTGAAATTTTTTCAAAGTCCCTTCAAAATTTTTCCAATTTTTGTCCCAATTCTTCCCATTCCCATTGAAACTTTTCAAATCCCTCTCAAAATGGTTGAAATTCTGTTGAAGCTTTTTAAAATTCTCTCTAGAATTTTCAAAATCCATGTCCACATGTTTACAAGTTCACGTCAAAAAATTGCTAAAATTCCAGTTGAAATTTTTTCAAAGTCCCTTCAAAATTTTCCAATTTTTGTCCCAATTCTTCCCATTCCCATTGAAACTTTTCAAATCCCTCTCAAAATTGTAGAAATTCTGTTAAAGCTTTTAAAATTCTCTCTAGAATTTTCAAAATCCATGTCCACATGTTTACAATTTCACGTCAAAAATGGCTAAAATTCCAGTTGAAATTTTTTCAAAGTCCCTTAAAAATGTTCCAATTTTTGTCCCAATTCTTCCCATTCCCATTGAAACTTTTCAAATCCCTCTCAAAAGTGTTGAAATTCTGTTGAAGCTTTTAAAATTCTCTCTAGAATTTTCAAAATCCATGTCCACATGTTTACAATTTCACGTCAAAAAATGGCTAAAATTCCAGTTGAAATTTTTTCAAAGTCCCTGAAAAATTTTCCAATTTTTGTCCCAATTCTTCCCATTCCCCTTGAAACTTTTCAAATCCCTCTCAAAATTGTTGAAATTCTGTTGAAGCTTTTAAAATTCTCTCTAGAATTTTCAAAATCCATGTCCACATGTTTACAATTTCACGTCAAAAAATGGCAAAAATTCCAGTTGAAATTTTTTCAAAGTCCCTTCAAAATTTTCCCATTTTTGTCCCAATTCTTCCCATTCCCATTGAAACTTTTCAAATCCCTCTCAAAATTGTTGAAATTCTGTTGAAGCTTTTAAAATTCTCTCTAGAATTTTCAAAATCCATGTCCACATGTTTACAATTTCACGTAAAAAAAAATGCTAAAATTCCAGTTGAAATTTTTTCAAAGTCCCTTCAAAATTTTCCAATTTTTGTCCCAATTCTTCCCATTCCCATTGAAACTTTTCAAATCCCTCTCAAAATTGTTGAAATTCTGTTGAAGCTTTTAAAATTCTCTCTAGAATTTTCAAAATCCATGTCCACATGTTTACAATTTCACGTCAAAAAATGGCTAAAATTCCAGTGGAAATTTTTTCAAAGTCCCTTAAAAATTTTCCAATTTTTGTCCCAATTCTTCCCATTCCCCTTGAAACTTTTCAAATCCCTCTCAAAATTGTTGAAATTCTGTTGAAGCTTTTAAAATTCTCTCTAGAATTTTCAAAATCCATGTCCACATGCTTACAATTTCACGTAAAAAAAAATGCTAAAATTCCAGTTGAAATTTTTTCAAAGTCCCTTCAAAATTTTCCAATTTTTGTCCCAATTCTTCCCATTCCCATTGAAACTTTTCAAATCCCTCTCAAAATTGTTGAAATTCTGTTGAAGCTTTTAAAATTCTCTCTAGAATTTTCAAAATCCATGTCCACATGCTTACAATTTCACGTCAAAAAATGGCTAAAATTCCAGTGGAAATTTTTTCAAAGTCCTTAAAAATTTTCCCATTTTTGTCCCAATTCTTCCCATTCCCCTTGAAACTTTTCAAATCCCTCTCAAAAGTGTTGAAATTCTGTTGAAGCTTTTAAAATTCTCTCTAGAATTTTCAAAATCCATGTCCACATGTTTACAATTTCACGTAAAAAAAATTGCTAAAATTCCAGTTGAAATTTTTTCAAAGTCCCTTCAAAATTTTCCAATTTTTGTCCCAATTCTTCCCATTCCCATTGAAACTTTTCAAATCCCTCTCAAAATTGTTGAAATTCTGTTGAAGCTTTTAAAATTCTCTCTAGAATTTTCAAAATCCATGTCCACATGTTTACAATTTCACGTCAAAAAATGGCTAAAATTCCAGTGGAAATTTTTTCAAAGTCCCTTCAAAATTTTCCCATTTTTGTCCCAATTCTTCCCATTCCCCTTGAAACTTTTCAAATCCCTCTCAAAATTGTTGAAATTCTGTTGAAGCTTTTAAAATTCTCTCTAGAATTTTCAAAATCCATGTCCACATGCTTACAATTTCACGTCAAAAAATGGCTAAAATTCCAGTTGAAATTTTTTCAAAGTCCCTTCAAAATTTTCCCATTTTTGTCCCAATTCTTCCCATTCCCCTTGAAACTTTTCAAATCCCTCTCAAAATTGTTGAAATTCTGTTGAAGCTTTAAAATTCTCTCTAGAATTTTCAAAATCCATGTCCACATGTTTACAATTTCACGTGAAAAAATGGCTAAAATTCCAGTTGAAATTTTTTCGAAGTCCCTTAAAAATTTTCCAATTTTTGTCCCAATTCTTCCCATTCCCATTGAAACTTTTCAAATCCCTCTCAAAATTGTTGAAATTCTGTTGAAGCTTTTAAAATTCTCTCTAGAATTTTCAAAATCCATGTCCACATGTTTACAATTTCACGTCAAAAAATGGCTAAAATTCCAGTTGAAATTTTTTCAAAGTCCCTTAAAAATTTTCCAATTTTTGTCCCAATTCTTCCCATTCCCATTGAAACTTTTCAAATCCCTCTCAAAATTGTTGAAATTCTGTTGAAGCTTTTAAAATTCTCTCTAGAATTTTCAAAATCCATGTCCACATGTTTACAATTTCACGTCAAAAAATGGCTAAAATTCCAGTTGAAATTTTTTCAAAGTCCCTTAAAAATGTTCCAATTTTTGTCCCAATTCTTCCCATTCCCCTTGAAACTTTTCAAATCCCTCTCAAAATTGTTGAAATTCTGTTGAAGCTTTTAAAATTCTCTCTAGAATTTTCAAAATCCATGTCCACATGTTTACAATTTCACATAAAAAAATGGCTAAAATTCCAGTTGAAATTTTTTCAAAGTCCCTTAAAAATTTTCCAATTTTTGTCCCAATTCTTCCCATTCCCATTGAAACTTTTCAAATCCCTGTCAAAATTGTTGAAATTCTGTTGAAGCTTTTAAAATTCTCTCTAGAATTTTCAAAATCCATGTCCACATGTTTACAATTTCACGTCAAAAAATGGCTAAAATTCCAGTTGAAATTTTTTCAAAGTCCCTTCAAAATTTTCCAATTTTTGTCCCAATTCTTCCCATTCCCATTGAAACTTTTCAAATCCCTCTCAAAAGTGTTGAAATTCTGTTGAAGCTTTTTAAAATTCTCTCTAGAATTTTCAAAATCCACGGCCACATGTTTACAATTTCACGTAAAAAAATGGCTAAAATTCCAGTTGAAATTTTTTCAAAGTCCCTTAAAAATTTTCCAATTTTTGTCCCAATTCTTCCCATTCCCATTGAAACTTTTCAAATCCCTCTCAAAATTGTTGAAATTCTGTTGACGCTTTTAAAATTCTCTCTAGAATTTTCAAAATCCATGTCCACATGTTTACAATTTCACGTCAAAAAATGGCTAAAATTCCAGTTGAAATTTTTCAAAGTCCATTCAAAATTTTCCAATTTTTGTCCCAATTCTTCCCATTCCCATTGAAACTTTTCAAATCCCTCTCAAAAGTGTTGAAATTCTGTTGAAGCTTTTAAAATTCTCTCTAGAATTTTCAAAATCCATGTCCACATGTTTACAATTTCACGTCAAAAAATGGCTAAAATTCCAGTTGAAATTTTTCAAAGTCCCTTAAAAATTTTCCAATTTTTGTCCCAATTCTTCCCATTCCCATTGAAACTTTTCAAATCCCTCTCAAAAGTGTTGAAATTCTGTTGAAGCTTTTAAAATTCTCTCTAGAATTTTCAAAATCCATGTCCACATGTTTACAATTTCACGTCAAAAAATGGCTAAAATTCCAGTTGAAAGTTTTTCTAAGTCCCTTCAAAATTTTCCAATTTTTGTCCCAATTCTTCCCATTCCCATTGAAACTTTTCAAATCCCTCTCAAAATTGTAGAAATTCTGTTGAAGCTTTTAAAATTCTCTCTAGAATTTTCAAAATCCACTTCAACATGTTTACAATTTCACGTAAAAAAATGGCTAAAATTCCAGTTGAAATTTTTTCAAAGTCCCTTCAAAATTTTCCAATTTTTGTCCCAATTCTTCCCATTCCCATTGAAACTTTTCAAATCCCTCTCAAATTGTTGAAATTCTGTTGACGCTTTTAAAATTCTCTCTAGAATTTTCAAAATCCATGTCCACATGTTTACAATTTCACGTCAAAAAATGGCTAAAATTCCAGTTGAAATTTTTTCAAAGTCCCTTAAAAATTTTCCAATTTTTGTCCCAATTCTTCCCATTCCCATTGAAACTTTTCAAATCCCTCTCAAAAGTGTTGAAATTCTGTTGAAGCTTTTAAAATTCTCTCTAGAATTTTCAAAATCCACGGCCACATGTTTACAATTTCACGTAAAAAAATGGCTAAAATTCCAGTTGAAATTTTTTCAAAGTCCCTTAAAAATTTTCCAATTTTTGTCCCAGTTCTTCCCATTCCCCTTGAAACTTTTCAAATCCCTCTCAAAATTGTTGAAATTCTGTTGAAGCTTTTAAAATTCTCTCTAGAATTTTCAAAATCCATGTCCACATGTTTACAATTTCACGTCAAAAAATGGCTAAAATTCCAGTTGAAATTTTTTCAAAGTCCCTTAAAAATTTTCCAATTTTTGTCCCAATTCTTCCCATTCCCATTGAAACTTTTCAAATCCCTCTCAAAATTGTTGAAATTCTGTTGACGCTTTTAAAATTCTCTCTAGAATTTTCAAAATCCATGTCCACATGTTTACAATTTCACGTCAAAAAATGGCTAAAATTCCAGTTGAAATTTTTTCAAAGTCCATTCAAAATTTTCCAATTTTTGTCCCAATTCTTCCCATTCCCATTGAAACTTTTCAAATCCCTCTCAAAAGTGTTGAAATTCTGTTGAAGCTTTTAAAATTCTCTCTAGAATTTTCAAAATCCATGTCCACATGTTTACAATTTCACGTCAAAAAATGGCTAAAATTCCAGTTGAAATTTTTTCAAAGTCCCTTAAAAATTTTCCAATTTTTGTCCCAATTCTTCCCATTCCATTGAAACTTTTCAAATCCCTCTCAAAAAGTGTTGAAATTCTGTTGAAGCTTTTAAAATTCTCTCTAGAATTTTCAAAATCCATGTCCACATGTTTACAATTTCACGTCAAAAAATGGCTAAAATTCCAGTTGAAAGTTTTTCTAAGTCCCTTCAAAATTTTCCAATTTTTGTCCCAATTCTTCCCATTCCCATTGAAACTTTTCAAATCCCTCTCAAAATTGTAGAAATTCTGTTGAAGCTTTTAAAATTCTCTCTAGAATTTTCAAAATCCATGTCCACATGTTTACAATTTCACGTCAAAAAATGGCTAAAATTCCAGTTGAAATTTTTTCAAAGTCCCCTTAAAAATTTTCCATTTTTTGTCCCAATTCTTCCCATTCCCATTGAAACTTTTCAAATCCCTCTCAAAAGTGTTGAAATTCTGTTGAAGCTTTTAAAATTCTCTCTAGAATTTTCAAAATCCATGTCCACATGTTTACAATTTCACGTCAAAAAATGGCTAAAATTCCAGTTGAAATTTTTCAAAGTCCCTTAAAAATTTTCCAATTTTTGTCCCAATTCTTCCCATTCCCATTGAAACTTTTCAAATCCCTCTCAAAATTGTTGAAATTCTGTTGAAGCTTTTAAAATTCTCTCTAGAATTTTCAAAATCCATGTCCACATGTTTACAATTTCACGTCAAAAAATGGCTAAAATTCCAGTTGAAATTTTTTCAAAGTCCCTGAAAAATTTTCCAATTTTTGTCCCAATTCTTCCCATTCCCATTGAAACTTTCAAATCCCTCTTAAAATTGTTGAAATTCTGTTGAAGCTTTTAAAATTCTCTCTAGAATTTTCAAAATCCATGTCCACATGTTTACAATTTCACGTCAAAAAATGGCTAAAATTCCAGTTGAAATTTTTTCAAAGTCCCTTCAAAATTTTCCAATTTTTGTCCCAATTCTTCCCATTCCCATTGAAACTTTTCAAATCCCTCTCAAAATTGTTGAAATTCTGTTGAAGCTTTTAAAATTCTCTCTAGAATTTTCAAAATCCATGTCCACATGTTTATAATTTCACGTAAAAAAAAATTGCTAAAATTCCAGTTGAAATTTTTTCAAAGTCCCTTAAAAATTTTCCAATTTTTGTTCCAATTCTTCCCATTCCCATTGAAACTTTTCAAATCCCTCTCAAAATTGTTGAAATTCTGTTGAAGCTTTTAAAATTCTCTCTAGAATTTTCAAAATCCATGTCCACATGTTTACAATTTCACGTCAAAAAATGGCTAAAATTCCAGTTGAAATTTTTTCAAAGTCCCTTCAAAATTTTCCCATTTTTGTCCCAATTCTTCCCATTCCCATTGAAACTTTTCAAATCCCTCTCAAAATTGTTGAAATTCTGTTGACGCTTTTAAAATTCTCTCTAGAATTTTCAAAATCCATGTCCACATGTTTACAATTTCACGTAAAAAAAAATGCTAAAATTCCAGTTGAAATTTTTTCAAAGTCCCTTAAAAATTTTCCAATTTTTGTCCCAATTCTTCCCATTCCCATTGAAACTTTTCAAATCCCTCTCAAAATTGTTGAAATTCTGTTGACGCTTTTAAAATTCTCTCTAGAATTTTCAAAATCCATGTCCACATGTTTACAATTTCACGTAAAAAAAATGGCTAAAATTCCAGTTGAAATTTTTTCAAAGTCCCTGAAAAATTTTCCAATTTTTGTCCCAATTCTTCCCATTCCCATTGAAACTTTTCAAATCCCTCTCAAAATTGTTGAAATTCTCTTGAAGCTTTTAAAATTCTCTCTAGAATTTTCAAAATCCATGTCCACATGTTTACAATTTCACGTCAAAAAATGGCTAAAATTCCAGTTGAAAGTTTTTCTAAGTCCCTTCAAAATTTTCCAATTTTTGTCCCAATTCTTCCCATTCCCATTGAAACTTTTCAAATCCCTCTCAAAATTGTAGAAATTCTGTTGAAGCTTTTAAAATTCTCTCTAGAATTTTCAAAATCCATGTCCACATGTTTACAATTTCACGTCAAAAAATGGCTAAAATTCCAGTTGAAATTTTTTCAAAGTCCCTTAAAAATTTTCCATTTTTTGTCCCAATTCTTCCCATTCCCATTGAAACTTTTCAAATCCCTGTCAAAATTGTTGAAATTCTGTTGAAGCTTTTAAAATTCTCTCTAGAATTTTCAAAATCCATGTCCACATGTTTACAATTTCACGTCAAAAAATGGCTAAAATTCCAGTTGAAATTTTTTCAAAGTCCCTTAAAAATGTTCCAATTTTTGTCCCAATTCTTCCCATTCCCATTGAAACTTTTCAAATCCCTCTCAAAAGTGTTGAAATTCTGTTGAAGCTTTTAAAATTCTCTCTAGAATTTTCAAAATCCATGTCCACATGTTTACAATTTCACGTCAAAAAATGGCTAAAATTCCAGTTGAAATTTTTTCAAAGTCCCTTAAAAATTTTCCAATTTTTGTCCCAATTCTTCCCATTCCCATTGAAACTTTTCAAATCCCTCTCAAAAGTGTTGAAATTCTGTTGAAGCTTTTAAAATTCTCTCTAGAATTTTCAAAATCCATGTCCACATGTTTACAATTTCACGTCAAAAAATGGCTAAAATTCCAGTTGAAAGTTTTTCTAAGTCCCTTCAAAATTTTCCAATTTTTGTCCCAATTCTTCCCATTCCCATTGAAACTTTTCAAATCCCTCTCAAAATTGTAGAAATTCTGTTGAAGCTTTTAAAATTCTCTCTAGAATTTTCAAAATCCATGTCCACATGTTTACAATTTCACGTCAAAAAATGGCTAAAATTCCAGTTGAAAGTTTTTCTAAGTCCCTTCAAAATTTTCCAATTTTTGTCCCAATTCTTCCCATTCCCATTGAAACTTTTCAAATCCCTCTCAAAATTGTAGAAATTCTGTTGAAGCTTTTAAAATTCTCTCTAGAATTTTCAAAATCCATGTCCACATGTTTACAATTTCACGTCAAAAAATGGCTAAAATTCCAGTTGAAATTTTTTCAAAGTCCCTTAAAAATTTTCCATTTTTTGTCCCAATTCTTCCCATTCCCATTGAAACTTTTCAAATCCCTGTCAAAATTGTTGAAATTCTGTTGAAGCTTTTAAAATTCTCTCTAGAATTTTCAAAATCCATGTCCACATGTTTACAATTTCACGTCAAAAAATGGCTAAAATTCCAGTTGAAATTTTTTCAAAGTCCCTTAAAAATGTTCCAATTTTTGTCCCAATTCTTCCCATTCCCATTGAAACTTTTCAAATCCCTCTCAAAATTGTTGAAATTCTGTTGACGCTTTTAAAATTCTCTCTAGAATTTTCAAAATCCATGTCCACATGTTTACAATTTCACGTCAAAAAATGGCTAAAATTCCAGTTGAAATTTTTTCAAAGTCCCTTCAAAATTTTCCAATTTTTGTCCCAATTCTTCCCATTCCCATTGAAACTTTTCAAATCCCTCTCAAAAGTTTGAAATTCTGTTGAAGCTTTTAAAATTCTCTCTAGAATTTTCAAAATCCACGGCCACATGTTTACAATTTCACGTAAAAAAATGGCTAAAATTCCAGTTGAAATTTTTTCAAAGTCCCTTAAAAATTTTCCAATTTTTGTCCCAGTTCTTCCCATTCCCCTTGAAACTTTTCAAATCCCTCTCAAAATTGTTGAAATTCTGTTGAAGCTTTTAAAATTCTCTCTAGAATTTTCAAAATCCATGTCCACATGTTTACAATTTCACGTCAAAAAATGGCTAAAATTCCAGTTGAAATTTTTTCAAAGTCCCTTCAAAATTTTCCAATTTTTGTCCCAATTCTTCCCATTCCCATTGAAACTTTTCAAATCCCTCTCAAAAGTGTTGAAATTCTGTTGAAGCTTTTAAAATTCTCTCTAGAATTTTCAAAATCCACGGCCACATGTTTACAATTTCACGTAAAAAAATGGCTAAAATTCCAGTTGAAATTTTTTCAAAGTCCCTTAAAAATTTTCCAATTTTTGTCCCAGTTCTTCCCATTCCCCTTGAAACTTTTCAAATCCCTCTCAAAATTGTTGAAATTCTGTTGAAGCTTTTAAAATTCTCTCTAGAATTTTCAAAATCCATGTCCACATGTTTACAATTTCACGTCAAAAAATGGCTAAAATTCCAGTTGAAATTTTTTCAAAGTCCCTTAAAAATTTTCCAATTTTTGTCCCAATTCTTCCCATTCCCATTGAAACTTTTCAAATCCCTCTCAAAAGTGTTGAAATTCTGTTGAAGCTTTTAAAATTCTCTCTAGAATTTTCAAAATCCATGTCCACATGTTTACAATTTCACGTCAAAAAATGGCTAAAATTCCAGTTGAAAGTTTTTCTAAGTCCCTTCAAAATTTTCCAATTTTTGTCCCAATTCTTCCCATTCCCATTGAAACTTTTCAAATCCCTCTCAAAATTGTAGAAATTCTGTTGAAGCTTTTAAAATTCTCTCTAGAATTTTCAAAATCCATGTCCACATGTTTACAATTTCACGTCAAAAAATGGCTAAAATTCCAGTTGAAATTTTTTCAAAGTCCCTTAAAAATTTTCCATTTTTTGTCCCAATTCTTCCCATTCCCATTGAAACTTTTCAAATCCCTGTCAAAATTGTTGAAATTCTGTTGAAGCTTTTAAAATTCTCTCTAGAATTTTCAAAATCCATGTCCACATGTTTACAATTTCACGTCAAAAAATGGCAAAAATTCCAGTTGAAATTTTTTCAAAGTCCCTTAAAAATTTTCCAATTTTTGTCCCAATTCTTCCCATTCCCATTGAAACTTTTCAAATCCCTCTCAAAATTGTTGAAATTCTGTTGAAGCTTTTAAAATTCTCTCTAGAATTTTCAAAATCCATGTCCACATGTTTACAATTTCACGTCAAAAAATTGCTAAAATTCCAGTTGAAATTTTTTCAAAGTCCCTTAAAAATTTTCCAATTTTTGTCCCAATTCTTCCCATTCCCATTGAAACTTTTCAAATCCCTCTCAAAAGTGTTGAAATTCTGTTGAAGCTTTTAAAATTCTCTCTAGAATTTTCAAAATCCATGTCCACATGTTTACAATTTCACGTCAAAAAATGGCTAAAATTCCAGTTGAAATTTTTTCAAAGTCCCTTAAAAATTTTCCAATTTTTGTCCCAATTCTTCCCATTCCCATTGAAACTTTTCAAATCCCTCTCAAAATTGTTGAAATTCTGTTGAAGCTTTTAAAATTCTCTCTAGAATTTTCAAAATCCATGTCCACATGTTTATAATTTCACGTGAAAAAAATTGCTAAAATTCCAGTTGAAATTTTTTCAAAGTCCCTTCAAAATTTTCCAATTTTTGTCCCAATTCTTCCCATTCCCATTGAAACTTTTCAAATCCCTCTCAAAATTGTTGAAATTCTCTTGAAGCTTTTAAAATTCTCTCTAGAATTTTCAAAATCCATGTCCACATGTTTACAATTTCACGTCAAAAAATGGCTAAAATTCCAGTTGAAATTTTTTCAAAGTCCCTTCAAAATTTTCCAATTTTTGTCCCAATTCTTCCCATTCCCATTGAAACTTTTCAAATCCCTGTCAAAATTGTTGAAATTCTGTTGACGCTTTTAAAATTCTCTCTAGAATTTTCAAAATCCATGTCCACATGTTTACAATTTCACGTCAAAAAATGGCTAAAATTCCAGTTGAAATTTTTTCAAAGTCCCTTAAAAATGTTCCAATTTTTGTCCCAATTCTTCCCATTCCCATTGAAACTTTTCAAATCCCTCTCAAAATTGTTGAAATTCTGTTGAAGCTTTTAAAATTCTCTCTAGAATTTTCAAAATCCATGTCCACATGTTTACAATTTCACGTCAAAAAATGGCTAAAATTCCAGTTGAAATTTTTTCAAAGTCCCTTAAAAATTTTCCATTTTTTGTCCCAATTCTTCCCATTCCCATTGAAACTTTTCAAATCCCTGTCAAAATTGTTGAAATTCTGTTGACGCTTTTAAAATTCTCTCTAGAATTTTCAAAATCCATGTCCACATGTTTACAATTTCACGTCAAAAAATGGCAAAAATTCCAGTTGAAATTTTTTCAAAGTCCCTTAAAAATTTTCCAATTTTTGTCCCAATTCTTCCCATTCCCATTGAAACTTTTCAAATCCCTCTCAAAAGTGTTGAAATTCTGTTGAAGCTTTTAAAATTCTCTCTAGAATTTTCAAAATCCATGTCCACATGTTTACAATTTCACGTCAAAAAATGGCTAAAATTCCAGTTGAAATTTTTTCAAAGTCCCTTAAAAATTTTCCAATTTTTGTCCCAATTCTTCCCATTCCCATTGAAACTTTTCAAATCCCTCTCAAAAGTGTTGAAATTCTGTTGAAGCTTTTAAAATTCTCTCTAGAATTTTCAAAATCCATGTCCACATGTTTATAATTTCACGTAAAAAAAATTGCTAAAATTCCAGTTGAAATTTTTTCAAAGTCCCTTAAAAATTTTCCAATTTTTGTCCCAATTCTTCCCATTCCCATTGAAACTTTTCAAATCCCTCTCAAAATTGTTGAAATTCTCTTGAAGCTTTTAAAATTCTCTCTAGAATTTTCAAAATCCATGTCCACATGTTTACAATTTCACGTCAAAAAATGGCTAAAATTCCAGTTGAAATTTTTTCAAAGTCCCTTCAAAATTTTCCAATTTTTGTCCCAATTCTTCCCATTCCCATTGAAACTTTTCAAATCCCTCTCAAAATTGTTGAAATTCTGTTGACGCTTTTAAAATTCTCTCTAGAATTTTCAAAATCCATGTCCACATGTTTACAATTTCACGTCAAAAAATGGCTAAAATTCCAGTTGAAATTTTTTCAAAGTCCATTCAAAATTTTCCAATTTTTGTCCCAATTCTTCCCATTCCCATTGAAACTTTTCAAATCCCTCTCAAAAGTGTTGAAATTCTGTTGAAGCTTTTAAAATTCTCTCTAGAATTTTCAAAATCCATGTCCACATGTTTACAATTTCACGTAAAAAAATGGCTAAAATTCCAGTTGAAATTTTTTCAAAGTCCATTCAAAATTTTCCAATTTTTGTCCCAATTCTTCCCATTCCCATTGAAACTTTTCAAATCCCTCTCAAAAGTGTTGAAATTCTGTTGAAGCTTTTAAAATTCTCTCTAGAATTTTCAAAATCCATGTCCACATGTTTACAATTTCACGTCAAAAAATGGCTAAAATTCCAGTTGAAATTTTTTCTAAGTCCCTTAAAAATTTTCCAATTTTTGTCCCAATTCTTCCCATTCCCCTTGAAACTTTTCAAATCCCTCTCAAAATTGTTGAAATTCTGTTGAAGCTTTTAAAATTCTCTCTAGAATTTTCAAAATCCATGTCCACATGTTTACAATTTCACGTCAAAAAATGGCTAAAATTCCAGTTGAAATTTTTTCAAAGTCCCTTAAAAATTTTCCAATTTTTGTCCCAATTCTTCCCATTCCCCTTGAAACTTTTCAAATCCCTCTCAAAATTGTTGAAATTCTGTTGAAGCTTTTAAAATTCTCTCTAGAATTTTCAAAATCCATGTCCACATGTTTACAATTTCACGTCAAAAAATGGCAAAAATTCCAGTTGAAATTTTTTCAAAGTCCCTTAAAAATTTTCCAATTTTTGTCCCAATTCTTCCCATTCCCATTGAAACTTTTCAAATCCCTCTCAAAATTGTTGAAATTCTGTTGAAGCTTTTAAAATTCTCTCTAGAATTTTCAAAATCCATGTCCACATGTTTACAATTTCACGTCAAAAAATGGCTAAAATTCCAGTTGAAATTTTTTCAAAGTCCCTGAAAAATTTTCCAATTTTTGTCCCAATTCTTCCCATTCCCATTGAAACTTTTCAAATCCCTCTCAAAAGTGTTGAAATTCTGTTGAAGCTTTTAAAATTCTCTCTAGAATTTTCAAAATCCATGTCCACATGTTTACAATTTCACGTCAAAAAATGGCTAAAATTCCAGTTGAAATTTTTTCAAAGTCCCTTAAAAATTTTCCAATTTTTGTCCCAATTCTTCCCATTCCCATTGAAACTTTTCAAATCCCTCTCAAAATTGTTGAAATTCTGTTGAAGCTTTTAAAATTCTCTCTAGAATTTTCAAAATCCATGTCCACATGTTTATAATTTCACGTAAAAAAAATTGCTAAAATTCCAGTTGAAATTTTTTCAAAGTCCCTTAAAAATTTTCCAATTTTTGTCCCAATTCTTCCCATTCCCATTGAAACTTTTCAAATCCCTCTCAAAATTGTTGAAATTCTCTTGAAGCTTTTAAAATTCTCTCTAGAATTTTCAAAATCCATGTCCACATGTTTACAATTTCACATAAAAAAATTGCTAAAATTCCAGTTGAAATTTTTTCAAAGTCCCTTCAAAATTTTCCCATTTTTGTCCCAATTCTTCCCATTCCCATTGAAACTTTTCAAATCCCTCTCAAAATTGTTGAAATTCTGTTGAAGCTTTTAAAATTCTCTCTAGAATTTTCAAAATCCATGGCCACATGTTTACAATTTCACGTAAAAAAAAATGCTAAAATTCCAGTTGAAATTTTTTCAAAGTCCCTTCAAAATTTTCCAATTTTTGTCCCAATTCTTCCCATTCCCATTGAAACTTTTCAAATCCCTCTCAAAATTGTTGAAATTCTCTTGAAGCTTTTAAAATTCTCTCTAGAATTTTCAAAATCCATGTCCACATGTTTACAATTTCACGTCAAAAAATGGCTAAAATTCCAGTTGAAATTTTTTCAAAGTCCCTTAAAAATTTTCCAATTTTTGTCCCAATTCTTCCCATTCCCATTGAAACTTTTCAAATCCCTCTCAAAATGGTTGAAATTCTGTTGAAGCTTTTAAAATTCTCTCTAGAATTTTCAAAATCCATGTCCACATGTTTACAATTTCACGTCAAAAAATGGCTAAAATTCCAGTTGAAATTTTTTCAAAGTCCCTTAAAAATTTTCCAATTTTTGTCCCAATTCTTCCCATTCCCATTGAAACTTTTCAAATCCCTCTCAAAATTGTTGAAATTCTGTTGACGCTTTTAAAATTCTCTCTAGAATTTTCAAAATCCATGTCCACATGTTTACAATTTCACGTCAAAAAATGGCTAAAATTCCAGTTGAAATTTTTTCAAAGTCCATTCAAAATTTTCCAATTTTTGTCCCAATTCTTCCCATTCCCATTGAAACTTTTCAAATCCCTCTCAAAAGTGTTGAAATTCTGTTGAAGCTTTTAAAATTCTCTCTAGAATTTTCAAAATCCATGTCCACATGTTTACAATTTCACGTCAAAAAATGGCTAAAATTCCAGTTGAAATTTTTTCAAAGTCCCTTAAAAATTTTCCAATTTTTGTCCCAATTCTTCCCATTCCCATTGAAACTTTTCAAATCCCTCTCAAAAGTGTTGAAATTCTGTTGAAGCTTTTAAAATTCTCTCTAGAATTTTCAAAATCCATGTCCACATGTTTACAATTTCACGTCAAAAAATGGCTAAAATTCCAGTTGAAAGTTTTTCTAAGTCCCTTCAAAATTTTCCAATTTTTGTCCCAATTCTTCCCATTCCCATTGAAACTTTTCAAATCCCTCTCAAAATTGTAGAAATTCTGTTGAAGCTTTTAAAATTCTCTCTAGAATTTTCAAAATCCATGTCCACATGTTTACAATTTCACGTCAAAAAATGGCTAAAATTCCAGTTGAAATTTTTTCAAAGTCCCTTAAAAATTTTCCATTTTTTGTCCCAATTCTTCCCATTCCCATTGAAACTTTTCAAATCCCTGTCAAAATTGTTGAAATTCTGTTGAAGTTTTTAAAATTCTCTCTAGAATTTTCAAAATCCATGTCCACATGTTTACAATTTCACGTCAAAAAATGGCTAAAATTCCAGTTGAAATTTTTTCAAAGTCCCTTAAAAATGTTCCAATTTTTGTCCCAATTCTTCCCATTCCCATTGAAACTTTTCAAATCCCTCTCAAAATTGTAGAAATTCTGTTGAAGCTTTTAAAATTCTCTCTAGAATTTTCAAAATCCATGTCCACATGTTTACAATTTCACGTCAAAAAATGGCTAAAATTCCAGTTGAAATTTTTTCAAAGTCCCTGAAAAATTTTCCAATTTTTGTCCCAATTCTTCCCATTCCCATTGAAACTTTTCAAATCCCTCTTAAAATTGTTGAAATTCTGTTGAAGCTTTTAAAATTCTCTCTAGAATTTTCAAAATCCATGTCCACATGTTTACAATTTCACGTCAAAAAATGGCTAAAATTCCAGTGGAAATTTTTTCAAAGTCCCTTAAAAATTTTCCAATTTTTGTCCCAATTCTTCCCATTCCCATTGAAACTTTTCAAATCCCTCTCAAAATTGTTGAAATTCTCTTGAAGCTTTTAAAATTCTCTCTAGAATTTTCAAAATCCATGTCCACATGTTTATAATTTCACGTAAAAAAAATTGCTAAAATTCCAGTTGAAATTTTTTCAAAGTCCCTTAAAAATTTTCCAATTTTTGTTCCAATTCTTCCCATTCCCATTGAAACTTTTCAAATCCCTCTCAAAATTGTTGAAATTCTGTTGAAGCTTTTAAAATTCTCTCTAGAATTTTCAAAATCCATGTCCACATGTTTACAATTTCACGTCAAAAAATGGCTAAAATTCCAGTTGAAATTTCTTCAAAGTCCCTGAAAAATTTTCCCATTTTTGTCCCAATTCTTCCCATTCCCATTGAAACTTTTCAAATCCCTCTCAAAATTGTTGAAATTCTGTTGACGCTTTTAAAATTCTCTCTAGAATTTTCAAAATCCATGTCCACATGTTTACAATTTCACGTAAAAAAAAATGCTAAAATTCCAGTTGAAATTTTTTCAAAGTCCCTTCAAAATTTTCCAATTTTTGTCCCAATTCTTCCCATTCCCATTGAAACTTTTCAAATCCCTCTCAAAATTGTTGAAATTCTCTTGAAGCTTTTAAAATTCTCTCTAGAATTTTCAAAATCCATGGCCACATGTTTACAATTTCACGTCAAAAAATGGCTAAAATTCCAGTTGAAATTTTTTCAAAGTCCCTTAAAAATTTTCCAATTTTTGTCCCAATTCTTCCCATTCCCATTGAAACTTTTCAAATCCCTCTCAAAATTGTTGAAATTCTCTTGAAGCTTTTAAAATTCTCTCTAGAATTTTCAAAATCCATGTCCACATGTTTACAATTTCACGTCAAAAAATGGCTAAAATTCCAGTTGAAATTTTTTCAAAGTCCCTTCAAAATTTTCCAATTTTTGTCCCAATTCTTCCCATTCCCATTGAAACTTTTCAAATCCCTCTCAAAAGTGTTGAAATTCTGTTGAAGCTTTTAAAATTCTCTCTAGAATTTTCAAAATCCACGGCCACATGTTTACAATTTCACGTAAAAAAATGGCTAAAATTCCAGTTGAAATTTTTTCAAAGTCCCTTAAAAATTTTCCAATTTTTGTCCCAGTTCTTCCCATTCCCCTTGAAACTTTTCAAATCCCTCTCAAAATTGTTGAAATTCTGTTGAAGCTTTTAAAATTCTCTCTAGAATTTTCAAAATCCATGTCCACATGTTTACAATTTCACGTCAAAAAATGGCTAAAATTCCAGTTGAAATTTTTTCAAAGTCCCTTAAAAATTTTCCAATTTTTGTCCCAATTCTTCCCATTCCCATTGAAACTTTTCAAATCCCTCTCAAAATTGTTGAAATTCTGTTGACGCTTTTAAAATTCTCTCTAGAATTTTCAAAATCCATGTCCACATGTTTACAATTTCACGTCAAAAAATGGCTAAAATTCCAGTTGAAATTTTTTCAAAGTCCCTTAAAAATTTTCCAATTTTTGTCCCAATTCTTCCCATTCCCATTGAAACTTTTCAAATCCCTCTCAAAAGTGTTGAAATTCTGTTGAAGCTTTTAAAATTCTCTCTAGAATTTTCAAAATCCATGTCCACATGTTTACAATTTCACGTCAAAAAATGGCTAAAATTCCAGTTGAAAGTTTTTCTAAGTCCCTTCAAAATTTTCCAATTTTTGTCCCAATTCTTCCCATTCCCATTGAAACTTTTCAAATCCCTCTCAAAATTGTAGAAATTCTGTTGAAGCTTTTAAAATTCTCTCTAGAATTTTCAAAATCCATGTCCACATGTTTACAATTTCACGTCAAAAAATGGCTAAAATTCCAGTTGAAATTTTTTCAAAGTCCCTTAAAAATTTTCCATTTTTTGTCCCAATTCTTCCCATTCCCATTGAAACTTTTCAAATCCCTGTCAAAATTGTTGAAATTCTGTTGAAGTTTTTAAAATTCTCTCTAGAATTTTCAAAATCCATGTCCACATGTTTACAATTTCACGTCAAAAAATGGCTAAAATTCCAGTTGAAATTTTTTCAAAGTCCCTTAAAAATGTTCCAATTTTTGTCCCAATTCTTCCCATTCCCATTGAAACTTTTCAAATCCCTCTCAAAATTGTAGAAATTCTGTTGAAGCTTTTAAAATTCTCTCTAGAATTTTCAAAATCCATGTCCACATGTTTACAATTTCACGTCAAAAAATGGCTAAAATTCCAGTTGAAATTTTTTCAAAGTCCCTGAAAAATTTTCCAATTTTTGTCCCAATTCTTCCCATTCCCATTGAAACTTTTCAAATCCCTCTTAAAATTGTTGAAATTCTGTTGAAGCTTTTAAAATTCTCTCTAGAATTTTCAAAATCCATGTCCACATGTTTACAATTTCACGTCAAAAAATGGCTAAAATTCCAGTGGAAATTTTTTCAAAGTCCCTTAAAAATTTTCCAATTTTTGTCCCAATTCTTCCCATTCCCATTGAAACTTTTCAAATCCCTCTCAAAATTGTTGAAATTCTCTTGAAGCTTTTAAAATTCTCTCTAGAATTTTCAAAATCCATGTCCACATGTTTATAATTTCACGTAAAAAAAATTGCTAAAATTCCAGTTGAAATTTTTTCAAAGTCCCTTAAAAATTTTCCAATTTTTGTTCCAATTCTTCCCATTCCCATTGAAACTTTTCAAATCCCTCTCAAAATTGTTGAAATTCTGTTGAAGCTTTTAAAATTCTCTCTAGAATTTTCAAAATCCATGTCCACATGTTTACAATTTCACGTCAAAAAATGGCTAAAATTCCAGTTGAAATTTCTTCAAAGTCCCTGAAAAATTTTCCCATTTTTGTCCCAATTCTTCCCATTCCCATTGAAACTTTTCAAATCCCTCTCAAAATTGTTGAAATTCTGTTGACGCTTTTAAAATTCTCTCTAGAATTTTCAAAATCCATGTCCACATGTTTACAATTTCACGTAAAAAAAAATGCTAAAATTCCAGTTGAAATTTTTTCAAAGTCCCTTCAAAATTTTCCAATTTTTGTCCCAATTCTTCCCATTCCCATTGAAACTTTTCAAATCCCTCTCAAAATTGTTGAAATTCTCTTGAAGCTTTTAAAATTCTCTCTAGAATTTTCAAAATCCATGGCCACATGTTTACAATTTCACGTCAAAAAATGGCTAAAATTCCAGTTGAAATTTTTTCAAAGTCCCTTAAAAATTTTCCAATTTTTGTCCCAATTCTTCCCATTCCCATTGAAACTTTTCAAATCCCTCTCAAAATTGTTGAAATTCTCTTGAAGCTTTTAAAATTCTCTCTAGAATTTTCAAAATCCATGTCCACATGTTTACAATTTCACGTCAAAAAATGGCTAAAATTCCAGTTGAAATTTTTTCAAAGTCCCTTCAAAATTTTCCAATTTTTGTCCCAATTCTTCCCATTCCCATTGAAACTTTTCAAATCCCTCTCAAAAGTGTTGAAATTCTGTTGAAGCTTTTAAAATTCTCTCTAGAATTTTCAAAATCCACGGCCACATGTTTACAATTTCACGTAAAAAAATGGCTAAAATTCCAGTTGAAATTTTTTCAAAGTCCCTTAAAAATTTTCCAATTTTTGTCCCAGTTCTTCCCATTCCCCTTGAAACTTTTCAAATCCCTCTCAAAATTGTTGAAATTCTGTTGAAGCTTTTAAAATTCTCTCTAGAATTTTCAAAATCCATGTCCACATGTTTACAATTTCACGTCAAAAAATGGCTAAAATTCCAGTTGAAATTTTTTCAAAGTCCCTTAAAAATTTTCCAATTTTTGTCCCAATTCTTCCCATTCCCATTGAAACTTTTCAAATCCCTCTCAAAATTGTTGAAATTCTGTTGACGCTTTTAAAATTCTCTCTAGAATTTTCAAAATCCATGTCCACATGTTTACAATTTCACGTCAAAAAATGGCTAAAATTCCAGTTGAAATTTTTTCAAAGTCCCTTAAAAATTTTCCAATTTTTGTCCCAATTCTTCCCATTCCCATTGAAACTTTTCAAATCCCTCTCAAAAGTGTTGAAATTCTGTTGAAGCTTTTAAAATTCTCTCTAGAATTTTCAAAATCCATGTCCACATGTTTACAATTTCACGTCAAAAAATGGCTAAAATTCCAGTTGAAATTTTTTCAAAGTCCCTTAAAAATTTTCCAATTTTTGTCCCAATTCTTCCCATTCCCATTGAAACTTTTCAAATCCCTCTCAAAAGTGTTGAAATTCTGTTGAAGCTTTTAAAATTCTCTCTAGAATTTTCAAAATCC
This sequence comes from Streptopelia decaocto, assembly GCF_964273445.1. NCBI lineage: Eukaryota > Metazoa > Chordata > Aves > Columbiformes > Columbidae > Streptopelia > Streptopelia decaocto. The sequence goes on from NW_028117104.1 coordinate 23,750, forward strand.
ATGTCCACATGTTTACAATTTCACGTCAAAAAATGGCTAAAATTCCAGTTGAAAGTTTTTCTAAGTCCCTTCAAAATTTTCCAATTTTTGTCCCAATTCTTCCCATTCCCATTGAAACTTTTCAAATCCCTCTCAAAATTGTAGAAATTCTGTTGAAGCTTTTAAAATTCTCTCTAGAATTTTCAAAATCCATGTCCACATGTTTACAATTTCACGTCAAAAAATGGCTAAAATTCCAGTTGAAATTTTTTCAAAGTCCCTTAAAAATTTTCCATTTTTTGTCCCAATTCTTCCCATTCCCATTGAAACTTTTCAAATCCCTGTCAAAATTGTTGAAATTCTGTTGAAGCTTTTAAAATTCTCTCTAGAATTTTCAAAATCCATGTCCACATGTTTACAATTTCACGTCAAAAAATGGCAAAAATTCCAGTTGAAATTTTTTCAAAGTCCCTTAAAAATTTTCCAATTTTTGTCCCAATTCTTCCCATTCCCATTGAAACTTTTCAAATCCCTCTCAAAATTGTTGAAATTCTGTTGAAGCTTTTAAAATTCTCTCTAGAATTTTCAAAATCCATGTCCACATGTTTACAATTTCACGTCAAAAAATTGCTAAAATTCCAGTTGAAATTTTTTCAAAGTCCCTTAAAAATTTTCCAATTTTTGTCCCAATTCTTCCCATTCCCATTGAAACTTTTCAAATCCCTCTCAAAAGTGTTGAAATTCTGTTGAAGCTTTTAAAATTCTCTCTAGAATTTTCAAAATCCATGTCCACATGTTTACAATTTCACGTCAAAAAATGGCTAAAATTCCAGTTGAAATTTTTTCAAAGTCCCTTAAAAATTTTCCAATTTTTGTCCCAATTCTTCCCATTCCCATTGAAACTTTTCAAATCCCTCTCAAAATTGTTGAAATTCTGTTGAAGCTTTTAAAATTCTCTCTAGAATTTTCAAAATCCATGTCCACATGTTTATAATTTCACGTAAAAAAAATTGCTAAAATTCCAGTTGAAATTTTTTCAAAGTCCCTTCAAAATTTTCCAATTTTTGTCCCAATTCTTCCCATTCCCATTGAAACTTTTCAAATCCCTCTCAAAATTGTTGAAATTCTCTTGAAGCTTTTAAAATTCTCTCTAGAATTTTCAAAATCCATGTCCACATGTTTACAATTTCACGTCAAAAAATGGCTAAAATTCCAGTTGAAATTTTTTCAAAGTCCCTTAAAAATTTTCCAATTTTTGTCCCAATTCTTCCCATTCCCATTGAAACTTTTCAAATCCCTCTCAAAATTGTTGAAATTCTGTTGACGCTTTTAAAATTCTCTCTAGAATTTTCAAAATCCATGTCCACATGTTTACAATTTCACGTCAAAAAATGGCTAAAATTCCAGTTGAAATTTTTTCAAAGTCCCTTAAAAATTTTCCAATTTTTGTCCCAATTCTTCCCATTCCCATTGAAACTTTTCAAATCCCTCTCAAAAGTGTTGAAATTCTGTTGAAGCTTTTAAAATTCTCTCTAGAATTTTCAAAATCCATGTCCACATGTTTACAATTTCACGTCAAAAAATGGCTAAAATTCCAGTTGAAATTTTTTCTAAGTCCCTTCAAAATTTTCCAATTTTTGTCCCAATTCTTCCCATTCCCATTGAAACTTTTCAAATCCCTCTCAAAAGTGTTGAAATTCTGTTGAAGCTTTTAAAATTCTCTCTAGAATTTTCAAAATCCATGTCCACATGTTTACAATTTCACGTCAAAAAATGGCTAAAATTCCAGTTGAAATTTTTTCAAAGTCCCTGAAAAATTTTCCAATTTTTGTCCCAATTCTTCCCATTCCCATTGAAACTTTTCAAATCCCTCTCAAAAGTGTTGAAATTCTGTTGAAGCTTTTAAAATTCTCTCTAGAATTTTCAAAATCCATGTCCACATGTTTACAATTTCACGTCAAAAAATGGCTAAAATTCCAGTTGAAATTTTTTCAAAGTCCCTTAAAAATTTTCCAATTTTTGTCCCAATTCTTCCCATTCCCATTGAAACTTTTCAAATCCCTCTCAAAATTGTAGAAATTCTGTTGAAGCTTTTAAAATTCTCTCTAGAATTTTCAAAATCCATGTCCACATGTTTACAATTTCACGTCAAAAAATGGCTAAAATTCCAGTTGAAATTTTTTCAAAGTCCCTTAAAAATTTTCCATTTTTTGTCCCAATTCTTCCCATTCCCATTGAAACTTTTCAAATCCCTGTCAAAATTGTTGAAATTCTGTTGAAGCTTTTAAAATTCTCTCTAGAATTTTCAAAATCCATGTCCACATGTTTACAATTTCACGTCAAAAAATGGCAAAAATTCCAGTTGAAATTTTTTCAAAGTCCCTTAAAAATTTTCCAATTTTTGTCCCAATTCTTCCCATTCCCATTGAAACTTTTCAAATCCCTCTCAAAATTGTTGAAATTCTGTTGAAGCTTTTAAAATTCTCTCTAGAATTTTCAAAATCCATGTCCACATGTTTACAATTTCACGTCAAAAAATTGCTAAAATTCCAGTTGAAATTTTTTCAAAGTCCCTTAAAAATTTTCCAATTTTTGTCCCAATTCTTCCCATTCCCATTGAAACTTTTCAAATCCCTCTCAAAAGTGTTGAAATTCTGTTGAAGCTTTTAAAATTCTCTCTAGAATTTTCAAAATCCATGTCCACATGTTTACAATTTCACGTCAAAAAAATGGCTAAAATTCCAGTTGAAATTTTTTCAAAGTCCCTTAAAAATTTTCCAATTTTTGTCCCAATTCTTCCCATTCCCATTGAAACTTTTCAAATCCCTCTCAAAATTGTTGAAATTCTGTTGAAGCTTTTAAAATTCTCTCTAGAATTTTCAAAATCCATGTCCACATATTTATAATTTCACGTAAAAAAAATTGCTAAAATTCCAGTTGAAATTTTTTCAAAGTCCCTTCAAAATTTTCCAATTTTTGTCCCAATTCTTCCCATTCCCATTGAAACTTTTCAAATCCCTCTCAAAATTGTTGAAATTCTGTTGACGCTTTTAAAATTCTCTCTAGAATTTTCAAAATCCATGTCCACATGTTTACAATTTCACGTCAAAAAATGGCTAAAATTCCAGTTGAAATTTTTTCAAAGTCCCTTAAAAATTTTCCAATTTTTGTCCCAATTCTTCCCATTCCCATTGAAACTTTTCAAATCCCTCTCAAAAGTGTTGAAATTCTGTTGAAGCTTTTAAAATTCTCTCTAGAATTTTCAAAATCCATGTCCACATGTTTACAATTTCACGTCAAAAAATGGCTAAAATTCCAGTTGAAATTTTTTCTAAGTCCCTTCAAAATTTTCCAATTTTTGTCCCAATTCTTCCCATTCCCATTGAAACTTTTCAAATCCCTCTCAAAAGTGTTGAAATTCTGTTGAAGCTTTTAAAATTCTCTCTAGAATTTTCAAAATCCATGTCCACATGTTTACAATTTCACGTCAAAAAATGGCTAAAATTCCAGTTGAAATTTTTTCAAAGTCCCTGAAAAATTTTCCAATTTTTGTCCCAATTCTTCCCATTCCCATTGAAACTTTTCAAATCCCTCTCAAAAGTGTTGAAATTCTGTTGAAGCTTTTAAAATTCTCTCTAGAATTTTCAAAATCCATGTCCACATGTTTACAATTTCACGTCAAAAAATGGCTAAAATTCCAGTTGAAATTTTTTCAAAGTCCCTTCAAAATTTTCCAATTTTTGTCCCAATTCTTCCCATTCCCATTGAAACTTTTCAAATCCCTCTCAAAATTGTTGAAATTCTGTTGAAGCTTTTAAAATTCTCTCTAGAATTTTCAAAATCCATGTCCACATGTTTATAATTTCACGTAAAAAAAATTGCTAAAATTCCAGTTGAAATTTTTTCAAAGTCCCTTAAAAATTTTCCAATTTTTGTCCCAATTCTTCCCATTCCCATTGAAACTTTTCAAATCCCTCTCAAAATTGTTGAAATTCTGTTGAAGCTTTTAAAATTCTCTCTAGAATTTTCAAAATCCATGTCCACATGTTTACAATTTCACATAAAAAAATTGCTAAAATTCCAGTTGAAATTTTTTCAAAGTCCCTTCAAAATTTTCCCATTTTTGTCCCAATTCTTCCCATTCCCATTGAAACTTTTCAAATCCCTCTCAAAATTGTTGAAATTCTGTTGAAGCTTTTAAAATTCTCTCTAGAATTTTCAAAATCCATGGCCACATGTTTACAATTTCACGTAAAAAAAAATGCTAAAATTCCAGTTGAAATTTTTTCAAAGTCCCTTAAAAATTTTCCAATTTTTGTCCCAATTCTTCCCATTCCCATTGAAACTTTTCAAATCCCTCTCAAAATTGTTGAAATTCTGTTGAAGCTTTTAAAATTCTCTCTAGAATTTTCAAAATCCATGTCCACATGTTTACAATTTCACGTCAAAAAATGGCTAAAATTCCAGTTGAAATTTTTTCAAAGTCCCTTCAAAATTTTCCAATTTTTGTCCCAATTCTTCCCATTCCCATTGAAACTTTTCAAATCCCTCTCAAAATGGTTGAAATTCTGTTGAAGCTTTTAAAATTCTCTCTAGAATTTTCAAAATCCATGTCCACATGTTTACCATTTCACGTCAAAAAATTGCTAAAATTCCAGTTGAAATTTTTTCAAAGTCCCTTCAAAATTTTCCAATTTTTGTCCCAATTCTTCCCATTCCCATTGAAACTTTTCAAATCCCTCTCAAAATTGTTGAAATTCTCTTGAAGCTTTTAAAATTCTCTCTAGAATTTTCAAAATCCATGTCCACATGTTTACAATTTCACGTCAAAAAATGGCTAAAATTCCAGTTGAAAGTTTTTCTAAGTCCCTTCAAAATTTTCCAATTTTTGTCCCAATTCTTCCCATTCCCATTGAAACTTTTCAAATCCCTCTCAAAATTGTAGAAATTCTGTTGAAGCTTTTAAAATTCTCTCTAGAATTTTCAAAATCCATGTCCACATGTTTACAATTTCACGTCAAAAAATGGCTAAAATTCCAGTTGAAATTTTTTCAAAGTCCCTTAAAAATTTTCCATTTTTTGTCCCAATTCTTCCCATTCCCATTGAAACTTTTCAAATCCCTGTCAAAATTGTTGAAATTCTGTTGAAGCTTTTAAAATTCTCTCTAGAATTTTCAAAATCCATGTCCACATGTTTACAATTTCACGTCAAAAAATGGCTAAAATTCCAGTTGAAATTTTTTCAAAGTCCCTTAAAAATTTTCCAATTTTTGTCCCAATTCTTCCCATTCCCATTGAAACTTTTCAAATCCCTCTCAAAATTGTTGAAATTCTGTTGACGCTTTTAAAATTCTCTCTAGAATTTTCAAAATCCATGTCCACATGTTTACAATTTCACGTCAAAAAATGGCTAAAATTCCAGTTGAAATTTTTTCAAAGTCCCTTCAAAATTTTCCAATTTTTGTCCCAATTCTTCCCATTCCCATTGAAACTTTTCAAATCCCTCTCAAAAGTGTTGAAATTCTGTTGAAGCTTTTAAAATTCTCTCTAGAATTTTCAAAATCCACGGCCACATGTTTACAATTTCACGTAAAAAAATGGCTAAAATTCCAGTTGAAATTTTTTCAAAGTCCCTTAAAAATTTTCCAATTTTTGTCCCAGTTCTTCCCATTCCCCTTGAAACTTTTCAAATCCCTCTCAAAATTGTTGAAATTCTGTTGAAGCTTTTAAAATTCTCTCTAGAATTTTCAAAATCCATGTCCACATGTTTACAATTTCACGTCAAAAAATGGCTAAAATTCCAGTTGAAATTTTTTCAAAGTCCCTTAAAAATTTTCCAATTTTTGTCCCAATTCTTCCCATTCCCATTGAAACTTTTCAAATCCCTCTCAAAATTGTTGAAATTCTGTTGACGCTTTTAAAATTCTCTCTAGAATTTTCAAAATCCATGTCCACATGTTTACAATTTCACGTCAAAAAATGGCTAAAATTCCAGTTGAAATTTTTTCAAAGTCCCTTAAAAATTTTCCAATTTTTGTCCCAATTCTTCCCATTCCCATTGAAACTTTTCAAATCCCTCTCAAAAGTGTTGAAATTCTGTTGAAGCTTTTAAAATTCTCTCTAGAATTTTCAAAATCCATGTCCACATGTTTACAATTTCACGTCAAAAAATGGCTAAAATTCCAGTTGAAATTTTTTCAAAGTCCCTTAAAAATTTTCCAATTTTTGTCCCAATTCTTCCCATTCCCATTGAAACTTTTCAAATCCCTCTCAAAAGTGTTGAAATTCTGTTGAAGCTTTTAAAATTCTCTCTAGAATTTTCAAAATCCATGTCCACATGTTTACAATTTCACGTCAAAAAAT